>NC_063218.1:19735075-20038106 GCF_020740725.1 Corvus hawaiiensis
AGCAGAATTACTCTATGACCAACTGGTGACTGCAGGGTGAAGGATTTTTGATCCACACTTACTATTGTTGTTGCTTTCCTGAAATGCCAGCGGCACTCACAAAAGTTGGATCCCATTCAATTAAAGCACATGCCCATGCTTCCGTTTTGAATAAGTAGACTGAGGAGTTAGAAGAAAAGAGCTCAAAAAGAAAACCACAACAAGGATTTAGTGTTGCTAGTTGCTAGTTAAGAATCAAGTACAACTATACTAATTTCAGGAAGCTGTTTTATTTCCCTCTATAGTCAGTGGAGAGAGACAGGTACTTGGAGAACATGGTCCCTCTCTTCCTTGATATTATGGAAACAGAGGGGTTTACTCATTCCTGGAAGCTAAATTTTTCTGTCCTTTGGCAAAAGAGATGTCTTCAATGATGAATTTATGTTAAACAACTCCAGTTTCTGGCCTTAGAGCTTTAATCACAGTATCATCAAATTTATACATAATCTTAACATTGAGAAAACTTAATTGTTTAGCTGCTGGCATTATGGCGTATACCTTTAAGAATATAGTTCATTCATGATCCAGTGAACGCATTGTGAAATTCATATATAGAGAGATGTAGGCATGTACACACACGCGTATGTGTTGTATATTCAAACAATATCTGAAACTGTCACCGATGTATAACAGCCGAAGGTCCTCTGCAAAGCCAAAAACCAAAAGTATAACGTGATTAATGATGATGGATTTTATTGATTTTATTAGCAAACAAGTCCTCAAACAACTGTTCTTTGTTCTATGGATGCAAAAATCCCAGGACACTGAGCATCTTTTTTCCGACTTGTGATGTGAGAAACAAGGTCACTGAATGTACTAGATTTTTTACCCTTCCATAAGTGATATTAGAAAATGACTCTAGTCTTAACCCCTGCCAGACTTTTGCAATACTAAATGTCACATTCTTGGAATGGACAGGTTAATGTGTAACATTTAAACTGCAATTCACCCACTTGATTTTTAATCCTTGTTTTGAAACCAGCCCATGATGCTGCTAAACTACAGACATTTTCCATGTTTATTGTATACCCTTAAATATCTACATCTTTATTAAGCTATCATGGTATTGGATTTAATACAGGCTTTGCAATTAAAAATCTCTAATATATGAGAGACCCAATATAGATATCCAGGAAAAACTTTTGGACTGTAAGATGCAAATCTTCTTACTTACCTGTAGCCACTTATGTATCAAGTGTAAGCTGCCTGCACTGGGTGTCTATACTGCAAAAGGCAGACAGGCTCCTGAAGAAGGTGATTAATTAGTCAGGACCTTAAGAAAGAGAAGAAAGAATCAGAAGGTGTCTAAATTTATGCAGCGACTATAAATGGAGTCTTGGTAAATCGCTTACACCTTTAGATGGCTAAAATTAGGAATGAGTACTCCCACTCCTACTGACTGTTCATAACTCCTCAGTAAATATCAGTCATATCAAGAGTAAAGATTTTGTGCCTTAAAACTGAGCACGAGACAAAAGCCTACAGCAGAAGTCGATTTTTGCATATATAGAATTGTATAGAATTATAGAATTAATTATAGGATTATAGAATAGTTTGGGTTGGAACGGTTGCTCAGAGCCCTGCCCAAACTGATCTTAAATGGTTCTGGAATGGAGCACCTACCACCTTTCTGGGCTCTCTTTCTCTCTCCTTCCATATTGCATATATTGCAAATTGCATATATTACAAGATTAAGGCGTGTGCGCCAGGGGTGTCCTTTCCACTCATACATAAGGTGTAATAGAAGGTTAGTTTCACCTCCATTTTTTCTGTGTGGGTGCTTTTCAAATTAAGCAAATATTTTAGGGCAAGTTGTTGTTTTCTGGGTGTTCCCAATCTAAAGTATTTTAATATATCCAAATATCTTCTTTTTAATGACTCCAGAAAATATATTGAGCAAAATTAAGGTTCAAATACATAATCTTGACTTAAATGTCAAATCAGTCTTTCAGACAGCAATAAGTGATTGGAATTTTATTATTTTTGTTGGCAATATATTTCTATACAGAAAGAAATGTCCCAATACAAAACTCTATTACTTTGAGGTTAGCTGATCATTCAGCCCTTTATTCTGTTAAAATGTAAATTACTGGCTTCTCCAAGCTGAATTTTGATTGTATTATTGTGGCCATAAACTACCATAACATTGACAATGCACTACAGAGGAAATTTAACCAGTTACTCCTACCCTTCACTGCCTTGCCAGTAATATGCGGTAGCAAATTTGGCAACTAGAAACCAGACTCTATCTGAAACAAGGACTAGAATGTATCTCAGTGTTTTTCAATCTGCCAGATAAGTAGTCTGAGCTCCTGAACTCCCCTTATTTGTACTCGGAGATACAAATAAAATCCATAAATAAACCCATGGATGAATTGCACCTCTGCTCTGGTAAAGTTTAACTCTGTGGGGCTCTCTGCTCTTCTTGCAATATTTGTTCTTTAAAGTCTTCACACCATTAAAAAAACAACAACAAAAAGCCAAGCAAATAAATAAACAAAACATCTTCCTAAGGAGTGGACCTAATTACAATACTTGGAGCAGGAACCATATCCATATTTTTTTTAAGTTAGAGGCCTTGGCCTGTGATTTGAGACCAAGTTCCACCTCTGTTAAGAACACAAACCAGAAGACACTTTTAAAAGTCCCCAGACAGAATGTAGACAGCACAGCATTCCTAACCAACAGCCAGGCACGTGGCTCCAGCCAGCAGGTCTAATGAATGAGATTAGTACCTGTTTTATGAATTAGAATTTGAAGTAAAAAAATAGTGTTTCATTTTCTCAGCAACCTCAGTCTAATTATTAACAGCAGGTTCAGTTGGCAATTTTCAGTATTTTTCCTGCTTTCATTTGTAAGTGAAAGACTTCAGCCTCTTATTTATTTTCCTGCTCCTCTAATGCTCTTGTAGTGCTATGCCAGCTGGTTCTATTACTTTCTTTTTCCCCCTTTTTTATAAGGTTTCATTTTCCAGTAAAAGAAATATATAATGTATGAATTTCTGTAAAAGCTCACACTTTCACATTTGTTTATCCCCATTGTTAGCAATCCAAAGTAGCCACATGTTCACAGCATGTTCTGTCTGGCAGGAAAAACCGTTGCTTAATTTCCTACCACCACCCTCACAATCCTGGCAGGCTCTGGTCAGTCAGATGCATTTGTTTTCCCCAATTGCCTGATGGCATTTTCAGAAATCCTTTTCATTGAGAAATGAGTGATCACAGGAAACTTCTGCAGACATAAGAAAGACTGATAGTCAGTAGGCTGAAGGAGGTCAAAGACTGTTGTTTGCTAGACTGTAATGAGCTTAAAGATGTCTTATTGTTATTAACTGTTATTTAAACATCATATTAATCTAATATATTTTCTCCATCAATTCTCAAAGACACTGTTGCTCTCCAAAGTGAGATCTGCAGCTCAAAGGACATTTAACTGTCAGTAGCTTCAGGGATCACTGACTTAATAAGTCCACACACTCATTATTTGGAAGTTATGATTGCTAAGAGATGGAAAATAGAATACCTTTCAGAATTCAATAATTCCAATAATGCAATAAAGCATTACCTACTAAAAATTATTGCAGAAAATGTCTCCAGGGAAAAATAATTTCAGAGAACCGTAGAACTGTTCATCTTGGAAAAGACCTTTAACATCATCTCATGCAACTGTACACCCAGAAGCTCCAAGTCCCTAAACTATGTCCCCAAGTGGCCCATCTACATGTCTGTTAAATACCTCCAGGGATGGTGACTCCACTTCCCTGGGAAGCCTATTCCAGTGCATGACACCCCCTTTTTGTGAAGCAACTTTTCCAAATATCCAATTTAAACCTCCCTTTGTGCCACTTGTGATCATTTCCTCTTGTCCCATCACTTGTTACTTGGGAGAAGAGGCCAACCCTTACCTGGCTACAACCTTCTTTCAGGTATCTGTAGAGAGTGATAAGGTCACCCCTGAGCCTCCTTTTCTCCAGGCTAAACAATTCCTTCAGGTTCTCCTCATAACACTTGTGCTCCAGACCCTTCCTCATCTCCATTGCCCTTCTCTGGACATGTCCCAGCACCTCAATGTCCTTGCAGTGAGGGGCCCAAGACTGACCACAGGATTTAAGTGGTGGCCTCACCAAGGCCGAGCACAGCAGGCAATTTCCTCTCATTTTGTATTATCCCTCCCAACTTTCAGTGTAAATCTATGCGGCAGAAGGGATTCAACTAATATCACCATGGAGGCAATTATCAGTCCTTTTTCTAGAAATACTCTCTATGTTGTTACCATGCAGTTTAATGCCTAAATACCTTCAAGTGGGAGAGTCTGAGAGGTTAAACCGTTCATAGAAGTGTTTGGGAGTCTGAAAAACTTCTTGTGCTGTAGATTCAGTTTTATTTTGGTACACAGATTCTTTCATTTTAATGCAAGGTTTCATTTGTCTGTTACAGAATTATTTCATGAGAGAAGATTTGCACAGTGTAGAGAATTTTTTTTTTTTTTTAACGGCAAGACAAAAGAGAACCAAACCCATCCCTTTCAGTGTGGGTTTGCTAACTGATTTTATCCTGTCTTGAACAAAGTCATCCCCATTTGAATAAATGTACTACTCTAAGAATGCCAAAAGCGAATTAATTGATATCCCAAGACTTACCATGATGTTTTTCCTATTGTTCATTTGCCAGTGGATACCCAATCTGTGCATAAACTTTTTCCATTTTTGCCTTGGAGCCCTTTCCTTTTGTGCTTAGATAAGCAAAACAGAATCAAAGGTGAACAGATTCTTCAGGAGAGGAAGAATGATTATTTCAGCTTTGGTATTTTTATTGTTTCTTTTTTTATCTTGGAATAGGTAGAATAGTGCATTTTGCAAATTGTAGGGCAGACAGTTCATATCAAAATATACATGTTGCTTATAAAATGTTTCTGAATTCAACACATTTTTCTAAACCTCACTATAAAATTAATAAAAACTCACACTCAATTATTGTACATGGGTACAGGCAAACAGTGACTTAGAAGCATGGTGAGATTAAACATATGGAAATTGATTCTATCTACTTCTACTACAAGTTGCTACCTTTTGTTTATATCTAAAATCTTAATTTCTTCACTTCAATCTTTATCATGACATTATTATGGCAGTATTTTCCTCTCTGGTCTAACCTACACTATGTGATCCTCAGCCTCCACTAGCTTAAACTATTCCCTCCCACATCCTTATTTTATGCCACCTACTTCAAACTTGGTGACAATTACCCAAAACGTCTACACAATATTGTAGAGTAAAAAATAGAGACACATCAGAATGTGTTATATTTTGGGTTTTTTTACTTGAACTTGAAATTACTTCAAATTTTGCTCTTCACAAATATTGACACAGACATGCACAGACAGAGTCACGGCTTAAGCTTAAATAGTGACCAAGTGTGGCCTAATACTGCTGACAGGTTTTTACAGACAGTCATGCTTTTCAAAGAGAGGGGTGCCTAACTTGAGTCACAGCACTTTCACGACCATCCCTATGTTGTTAATAAAATCATGTGTGGTGGATATGTTGCTTTATGGTGTGCCCACCTGCCCTGTCCACCAAAAGTGGGACCAGCGGAATAAAATCTATTAATTCTACGTGTGATACTGAGGAACATGGAAGACATGGATGGTTCGTACTTTACTTAGTCATTTTTCAGTCATCGGTTATTTGAAATTATATTAGAAAATTATACAGACTTTTGGTTCCAGCCAGTGCTCAAGATACAAATCTCCTTAAATGTTATCTATTGAGTTCCTTGCTCAGACTCACATGCCATACAAAAAACAATTATTAAAGTGATTAAGAAAAAACAAAACAAAAAACCAAAACCATAATGAAAGCAGGCTTTTGGATGAAAGCAAATCACATCTTGAGCCATTTCTGTATACTGTTTAGGTCCAAACACGCTTTGCAATACTCTTTTCTATGCATTTAAATTTAATTTATTTGGTACTTTAGTATTTTATAGATATGGTTTGTGGCTAGGTGGGATGAGGGATGTTGTTTAAAAATGCTCAGGGTTTTTTTTAATAGAAACTTCATGTGTTCTTAATTCTGGTAAGATGTCAAGATGCTCTGAGGTCTGGACACCCATAATTTAGAATTTGTTGAGATGATGATGATGATCACTAAAATACTGTGCTAAGCCTCAGGTCATGGCTGTAATATAAAGTTTGAGTAAAAAGGAAATAAATCTTTTATATTGCCATCATTGCAATGTAACAAATATGAACAAACCTTTTCAAGTACAGGAAGAAAAATAATATTTTGCACTTAAACAAATTTTCCAGTCTGGTTATCTCAAAGCATATCATTATCATGAAATAAATAATTTAGAGAAAGTCTTCAAGTCTTGATCGGGAGTAGAATCTACAGTCAAATTTTTGTTTAATCCCCCAAAATGAATTGTGAGTACTATTAAGAAAATAAGGTTTTATGATGTTTATGTAATGTTTTCTTTTCCTCTTACTCTCTCTGTTGTTTTATAGTAAACAAATGTCCCCTTTTTGCACCTGGAAGAAAACCAACAGGAAACTCTGGAAATTAAAGAAAACTATAAAGAATATAATTATGAATAACAACAAGAAAGACGAAAGTGCTTTGTGGAAGGAAAGAGAGTTTTGTCAGTGAGTTTTCTCATTAAGTTTACCTAACATATGTAATTATTATGATTGGTAACACATGGTATTCACAAATCAATTCAGTCTTGAAAATGTGTTTTTACAGTGGGTGGCTATTTTTTTGTGCATGTGTGAAGGATTTTATTCTTAACTGTGTTCAAAAGTCTGTTGACAATACAGCTGGGTTCTCCCTATTGTTCTCAGGAACCATACCCCCAGCTCATACAATATTGTATTGCTCCTGTGACTTTACCAGAGGCATGCCAAATTGCTCCAGCTGGGTGCTGGGACTCTTAGTGAAAAGAAACCATTGTCATTACAAATCTGTAGTCTCAGCCCTGAGGAAGATTTCATAACCTTTTTTTTTTAGATTAAAATCTACAGACATTGTTGCAAAGACATTCTCACCTAGGAAAGGTGTTCTGTAATTCGTCTGATAATTTAACATGTAACAATTGTACTAGAATGACTAGTGTTGCATAGTTCATTATTAAGAAATAAGAATGCTCTATTGGTTTAACTCAGTACATTTACAGGACAGATGCCAAAAACTTTGTCCATGTTCAATATGCTTGAATGACTGCAATTCATATCTGAATTTAGTCAAAACAAATGGAGTTTTCTATTGTTAGAGTAGGAATACAGATTTATTACTGGAGAAAAAAAAGCAGTATATTCAAAAATTGAAATGGTACTTATTTAGTCCAAATTATCTAGCTGAAGTTATATTCATGTTTGCTTGCCATGCACACTTTGAAGCCCAGAATGAACAGGCACACCGATTTTTTCAATCTCTATGTCAGGGACCAGTGCTTTAACTGGTAGGATCCTATATCAAGAAAAGAAAAAAACCCCCACATTATTATAATATAAAATAAGTAAGTAAAAGTCACACACATATTTGCAGAAAACCTCATGATTATATGTAGGATATGTCTGAATACTCCTAGCAGTCTTGGCCCTCTGTATTTAGGCAGGAGAATGAGTCAGGTGTGGTTGCAAAACAGTTGCTTCAAGCCGAGCTGGTGAGCTATTTCTGTGAAATTTATCTGACACAGTTTTATTCCATAAAATGTAAGAAGATGTTTTCTGTACTTTAACTGGAAGTTAGACTTTCTCTTGCTTATTGCAGAATTGGACTATAAATATTTGGCTGTAGGAGAAAAACACAATACTAAGAAAATCCAACTCCCTAACTTTTTAAAGCAGTATGTACAAGTAATTAGAACCTCTCACTTTTCCTCTTTTCAATCTGCAATGTCTAACAGTCTATTTTCCTCTCCACCAGTTTATTGCAGGTGTCTTGACTTTTAGCTTTTTATCCCTCTCAACTTCTTTATAAAAAATAAAGTGTATGTTCACACCCAATTCGTTCTAATGTCTATCTTTGTTCATTGTGTTAACATGGATATGGCTGCCAGCAGTCAGGCTGAGATGCATCTTGTAAACTTGTGCATACTCCCATCAGCTCAGAAAATATAACCATGAAAAAAATTCATTTAAGTATGAATAAAAATAAATGGACATTTTAAAGCTGAACTCTAAAAGTGTAGAGCCTTTCCCATTTTCACTTCCACTTTGAACTGGGAATTGCTGAGACTAGCAGAAGGAAGGAAGTTTGCCAAAAATGTTTTAATAGTATATAAAGCTATATAAAAGGACTGGTAATTAATCAAGAGCCATTGTCTGAACCAGTCAGCATATCCTTCAGCCTATACACATCTTTTTGTGCAGATATACTTCAGGAACATGGGGAACCCTACCTGTCAAGCTAACCTGACACAATTTTAGTTCCTACAGGCTTTCATCTCAGAGAAAGAATTGTAGGATCATTAATCCTAAGTGATAGGATGATTCAGGTTTGAAAAGACTTCAGCAACTGTGGCTCAGAACAGAGTCAGCTTTAAGGATAGAGCAAGTTGCCAAGGCTTTGTCCAGTCAGGTCTTGAAAACTTCTGAGGAAGAGGTCAGTAGACCTCTCTGGGTAACCTGCTCCAGAGCCTGACAGTCTTCATGGTGAAACAGATTTTCCTTTAATGTTAAGGGAACTGAATCCATTGGACAGTAAAACCCAGAGCATTTCTTCTCCACAATTTCTAAAAACACACACACAACCACGGACACACAAACACAGAAAATCACACAAAGTGTACATAAGGCCTGTTGTATGACTAGCACAAGCATGCACACATACAGGACCCTTACCCAGGAAAGTACCCAGGATCAGAGATTTATGAGAAACAGGACTAATTGTGGGGATCATGCACAGGGCTTGGCCAGACAAGGATACTCAGCAGCAGCCTATTTGCACATGGTCTTCCCTTCCCCCTGCCCTTTTAATTTACCCACTCTTTCTTCCTGATCCTCCTTAATCCCTTCATTTTCCTGCTCTTGGCCCTTGCTGCAAACACCCAATATGTTTTTCACAATTACACAAGCCCCTCAAATATTCCATATGACATTTGTCATTTGTCATGAGAGCCATGGTTTTCTTGTTTCCCATCTTTCTACCAGTTATAAAGTGCTATATGAACCTCCTCAAGCCTTTAAATAGTTGCATCAGTAGCTTGAGAGCTCTGGGCCTTTCTGGTTTTGCTGTTATCTACTGTTCCTGAGAAGCTGTATCGGGATGTTTAACACATAACTTCTCCTGTCTCTAGTCCCACAGTGAATGTCCTTGTATTCCACATATCCTTACATTTCTATCCAGGCACAAACTTTGCTGTTTCAATTTATGCTGTGTTGCATCTTCCTGTCTCACACCATTGTATGTCTCCACTTTCTTGATATATACCTCATAGATACTGGGATCTGCATTTGAGTCCTGCAAAGACAGCTTCTCCTCCAGGCTGAGCCCTAGGCCTTCAGCCTCTTCTCATAGGGCAATTCCTCTGGTCATCTTGATGGCCTCTGATCCATTTCCTGAAATTTATCAATGACTTCCTTGTGTCTGGGATACCCAAAAATGTTCACGGTATTTTCAGCATGGTCTGACAAGTGCTGAGTAGATGGGAGTAATCGCTTTACTCAGTCAACTGGCTGCTTTTGGCCAAGGATATTGCTGGCCATCTCTGCTGCCAGGGTGCACTGCTGGCTCACATTCTCACAATGTCTACCAAGAGACCTGCATATCACTTTTAGCTGAGCTTCTACCTCAGACAAGCCTCAGCCTGTATCACTGTTCTTCTGTTATATGGCCAGGATTTTGCCTTTGACCTTGTTTAACTTCATAAGATTCCTCTCAGCTCTTTTCTTGATTGTTGTAAGTCCCCCTGGATGGCAGTCTTTCATTTGCACTTTATCAGCTGAGTCCCTGGTCATGGTCTCCTGATTTTAAAACTGGGATCTACTAGTTGCAGCAGATATAAAAGGACACTAATGTGGGTTTTTTTAAGAACATTGCTTTTTTGGAACCACTCTATCATCCTCTTCCTTCCTAGATTGTAAGTAGCAAATACATAGCATGGTGAGTTAGCTGATGAGATGAAAGTTCCTGAGGTGCATTACTCTTTCACTGCCTGGGATAAGAACTTCCATGGTGCTTGAAAAAAACCAAAGCAAACCAAATCAATACAAAAAAAAAGCACACTCTGAGAAAAACAAACAAAGAAATAAACAAATGAGTAAATTAGTCTAGAAATGCAGTTTCCCTAACCATGTTCACTGAATGAATCCCCTTCTGTTTCTTTTCTGCTTGAAGTGTTCTAAAGGTTATTTTTCTGGAGGGTTTCTTTATAAAATGTGACCTAAAACATGGCAATCAAGCTTACTATACTGTATTAGCTTTCTAAAAATATCATGATTGGGAAATCAATGGCTAATTATATTTCATCATATTGAGAATATTTATTGTTAATCTACTAAAGCTTTTACTTCAAGATAACAGCAGGAAGGAAGTATATAACAGACAGTACATAAACCTCTAGGGTAGCAATCACTAAATTTTAAGAATTGTTAAATAACTATACAGAAGAGCATGTCATTTAGGTGTTCTCAAACAGTAATTCTCATCTTCAGTTCTCAGATGGACAAAACTCGATGTGACTCAGGAGAAACTTGAAGATATAATGCTTAGAACATTTTGTTTTGGTGAAAAAATCAAATACAAAACATGCTTAAAAGTACTATGCATGCTGGCACAGAAACCAGAGTGATGAATCACAAAAAAAGTGAGGTTGAGACAGCACAAGTGTCAACTTCTAAAATATACTGTCAGAATATAAACCCAAAATTATACCAAAAAAAATTATAAAAAAATACTGAATTTGAAATAAAAATGCCTCCAGAGAGGTTACTATGTATGAAGAAATGGAGATATAGTGTCTTTGAGCAATTCTACCTCTTGGGATCATCATAATAGTTATATTGACTCATGGTATCTGGGTTGATATTTTAGGGAAATTAACCAAGTCCTTTTGTGGTGATCCTTCAAAGACAATGTTTACATCTAACTAATAATTTTGGCTATATGAGAGACAAATCATAAAGGGGATGTCCACGGAGTATTGCTGATAACTCTCTGAGAGAAAAAAGGCTTCATGAGCGAGTATTTAGTAAGGAATTTGATGGGTATGTTGAAGGCCAAATTCCCTTCTTCCCATGCAGCTGATAGACAATATAAAAGCCAAACAGTGCTTGGATTAAAGAGCATGTGGACTACTTCTGCCTACATCCCAGAGATAAGAATGTGGCTTGGCTCTGCACAGAAAGGTGTGTGCTGTATAAACAGCACTGTGCCAGGAGGATTCTCTCAGTGTGCAGGCCTTTCCAACAAGACTGTCATCTTCCACAATTTCCTAGTAAATGCTAGGGCTGGGATAATGCATGGCTGAATGGATTAGTTGTCCAAAACCACTTCTACAGACTTCATGAGCTGTCAGTCTAGGCTGAAGAGGTCATCTGCTTTCTTTTGGCCTTCTCAACCTCATTCCTGTTCCTTCCCTTCTGGTGAGTCCAATGTGATTGTGATATCCTCATATACTGCAAGTTTAATCAGATTCAAAAGCCAAATGTTTCAAGTGAGGAAGTGCAATAAATGGTGGAATCAGGAGAAATGATGGCATTACTACGGTAGTGCTGGACTATAATTGTCTACATAAGGATTTACTCTACTCTGCCTCAATTCAACAAGAATATTTTACTGATTTTTATGATAGTTTGCCTGAATTTTTCCTTATATAAGGTTTTTTGGGGCTTGGAGTTTTGTTTTGTTGTTTTGTTGGTTGGTTTGGGTTTTTTAAGTCTAAATAGCCTATGACTGCAGATTTTATCTAGAGGCTTTTTACAGATATATGCCCTGCAATCTTATCTTTTTTTTCCTAGTAAGGGTGAAGATTAATGTCAATTCATTAAGTATTGATAGGAATCATGTGAAATTGTATCTGAATCTTCAGATATCAGATGAAATTCAGGGTCTTCAGTCACATGTCTCCTGTGATCAAGCAGCAGACCCTACAGGAAGCTGGAGAAAAGAAAAAACAAAACCAAACATGGAGGTGTCTAAAAGAGAAATGTCATAATTTCTTCCATTTTGAGTGTCTTGATGTGCAATCAGCACTAAATTACTTTTTTTCTTAGATTCTCTATCTGTAAAACTGAGAAGAAGTCTCCCTAAATAGCTCCTTGTCTGTGTGTAAAGATTTATTCGTTTCTGAAAGAAAAGCTCTTTGAAGAATTTACTGCATAGATACTGTGCATTACTTTCTGAGATTTTGTTTTTCTTTTTGTTATGGGTTGGGTTGGGTTTTGTCGGTTTTAATTTTGCGAAGAACATGCTTGCCTTTGCAGCTATGTGCCAGGATTATCTGTGTCATACAGAAGCTGCATGTGCTTTCCTTTTGACATCCTGTATCAGCACAGCAAATTGTTTCATTAAGTGCCACTTGTTCAGTAAGTGCAACAAAATTAAAGCTGAAGAAGATGAATCGTATATGAGGGCAGGGATCAAGGAGCTGTTTATTTTACAAATGTCTCTAATAGGCATATTTCTTCTTTAAATCAAGGAAATATTTGACTCATATCAATGGAGGCATCAGTATCATAAAAGGGCATCTGTACTTTTCAAGGCTTTGTGTATATAATTAATTTTCAAAGAAATTTCATCACTTTTTCATGCATTACTTCTGCATTACAATATTTCTTAAGTGTCAGTGATTTGTAACTGTAATTGTCAAGGATATGATTCATAAATGTGAATTATTTCAAAGGCAAAAAGATAGAAATAAGGGTCAAGGAACTGCTTCTCTGCAGTTCAAGAAAACTTGGTAGGACTGTTTTAAATTATCCATCGAGGCTTATAATCTAGCAAAAGTCTGCAAGCTAAATTTGAAAAGGTATCAAATAAACCACTAAGTGCTATGTCTTTTATATATTTATTTGAATTCACAGAATATTTAATATGATCATCACTCTCTGAATTCATAGGAAATCTGTAAGAGTGCATTCATAATGACTCTAAATGGCCATGTTTGTATATTTGTAGACCATGTCTATCTTGGTTGATGTAGCAAAGTGAGTCAAGGTAATGACTACTGAATCATAGTCATCTGCTTTGGAAATCATTCTGGCTACTTCAGCATACCTCATAGTGTATGGATATCTTATAAGTTAAATTTGCATTAGATACATATTATGTGCCAAAAAGGTGGAAGACAGATATTTTTCCTAAAGTTTTACACCTTTTTTAGGCTTGCAGCATCAGTGGCCACTTATCTTGTAAGTTAACGATTTATTTGGCTTATCTTCCCCTAAGTTTTTTTCCACATTAGTGCAGGTAGGAATTAATTTCTGAATTTATCAAATGGACAAAATTCTTTGAAAGTTTTAGGGAATGTTTATTATTTGGCTCTTTACTTTGTAAAAGAGCAGTGTAGGCATTTCTTTAATACTGTTCACTGTGTTTGGAATAATAGAATGCTCTCATAAATGTTCACCTCATAGCAAGATGCTTCCTCTGGATGCACTTTTTCTAGGTGATGCTTACGGTGATGCCTCAACAGTAGAGCAGGTGTTTTTCATACAAACCTCACTGAGCTGTTTGATCACTGAATTGTCCATTGTGGTAGATCTCCTTGGAGTGCATCACAGAATGGTTTTGATAGTAAGGAACATCTCGCTGTACCTGTGATCCAAGCTCTTTTTCAAAGCAGGAACAACATGGAAGTAGATTTGCCTTTAGAGTTAGATCATGGTTCATACACAACTTACCATGCCTTCCAAAGGAAACCATGGTACATGGATGCACACTCAGGTCTCACAAATGCACAGATCAGTTGTGGGTACACAGACATTCGGGCACTAAGAGGGGAGGGACATTTTTCAACTCAGTGGCTTGTGGCATAAATTATTTTTTATGCTGTTACTGAGCCACAGTTTTACAGTACACACAGGAATATGATATATAGTAAAATGCACTGACTGTTTCTCAGACAGTGTGTGCTTGGCATGATCAGGGTGAAGAAACATAAAGGAGAACTCATCACTAGATTTAGAGAATTTATTGCACAAAACTTGAAAAGCATATTAAATCCATTCGTAATTTATAAAAATACAAATAAATGAGAAAAAAAAGTGAAAAGAAGACTAGACGAGACCATCTAGGAGGATGTTTAGTGCAGGCAATTCTAAGATATGACATTTCTTTCATTCCACTGCCTCTGTACTGCTAGGAGTTTAATATCTGTGTGCAGTTCCAATGAACAAAAATTATTGCAATTAGCCACAGTGGTAACTGAGATCAATAAAAGAAAAATGTCAGAAAAATTGAGCTGAGTATATTGAAAATTCTGCCTATAATGGTTTGGTAATAACAGTGCCTACCTGTAAACTTAAAAACAGGAAAAAGCTCTTTGGAGTATATCTCTACCAAAGTCCTTCTTGTTTAAAGCAGGGTAAAAAATGGCTAAGACGATAAAGTTTTTTTAAGGAAATTTTATTTCTTTCCTAATTCTTTATCCCCCCTTTCTGCTAATCCAGGATGAAACCAGTTTTAAGCACTGTTTTAGCAAGGCATAATTTCAGAATCTTGCCAACAGACAGGGAAGGCAGCAAATGATGTCTGCAAAAGATCTTGACTCCAAGCAGATGTCAGTAATAAAAGAAAAGTGAAATCGAGAAAATCCTGAGGCAGAGGCAAGAAGGTGTTACCAAGTTCCAAGTATTTTTAAAGTTTTTTACTACAGCTACACTTCTGAGGGCGATCAGGCCATAACCTGAAAGTCTGGGGGATCTGTAGAAGTGATTCACCACAACTGCTCTTCAGTTTATTGCATCTGAAAGTAAAGACCGCTGTTAAAATTAAAAAAAAAAAAAAATTAAAAATAAAATTTAAAAAAAAGAGAAAGGAACAGTAATGAGGAAGATCCAGCACCTCAGGAAAGTAGCCCAACAGGAAGGCCAAAGGGAATCTGTTATACTACTCAGGCAGCTGAACAGGCTGCTGAACTCTGCCCCAAAGATGGTGAATGTCAGAAGTCTGCCACACACATTTCCTGTTTTGCATTGTTTCATGAATCCCAAACAGCTGCTGTGCCACTGAAGTCAGGAAAAGCCTCACCCAGCTCATTGTTTTCGACAAGATGACAAAAAATATTAATGACGCAAAATTATAATTTTTCATGCCAGGGCCACCGGTCTGTCCCATGGACTTTGACATGGCCAGGAATTTATGCTGATTTTTGGCTTACTTCTTACAACTTTAACCTTTGAGATTCCAGAGAATATTTTGTGTTATATCTACTATGTTATACTATACTATTTATTGTAATGTATTTTAATGTAATAGAGCAAACAAAATTAAGGACAGTATGAATTGACGTCATTTAAAGAGATACCATGATAAAACCAGAAAAACTGAAGGGCAATTTAGTTTCTTGGACAGAAAGCTTTCAAAGGAAACTGGGCATTTGCCTTGAAAATCTAGTATCACTAGAAAGTTTTAAATTACATTAATTTGGGTTTTGTTTTCCTCAATATGATTATGTCAACATTTTATTAAATTTTAAGGATTTCAGTTTGTAGCAATTTTTCTGAAAAATCAATTTATCTCTTACCCAAGACTTGATCCACCTAATTAACATACACATTCCCGTTGATCTTAGAAGAAGTTGTGTTAAATCATGCATTATTTGAATGAAGTTAAAATAAATAACTAAAGTCGTTAGTGGGATCTTTCATCTAGGCTTATTTTTGAGCAAATCCAAAACTCTGACAAATGATCCCTTGTTTTTACAAAATAGCAGAATAGTTGAGGTTGGAAGGCACTTCTGGAGATCATTTAGTCTTATCACCCTGCTTAATGATAGCTTATCAAAGCAGATTTAAAAGATCAGTTACTTACCCCTTAATCTAAATCATGTCAGATGAAAATATTCTTTCAAGAGAATATCTATAGATGGATTCTTTAAAAACTGATGCCAGCTAAAGATTTAACTGTAAAAATAGAATACCTATCTCTTTATTAACATGTAATTTTCTCAGGCATCCCCTAGGACAAAATCACTATTTAAATTTATTTATTTTTATAAATATATGCAATCTCCTCTCCTCCAAGAAAAAAATGTATAGTTATCAGTTACAACTGATGAGCATGTTTCTCTGAAGCGGCAAGAAACAGAAAATATTAAAATACTCTGTCAATAAGCACCGATTTATAATGCCTTCGTGACAGACATTGCAGAAAGCTTGTCACACTGGATGAAACAATTTCTTGGCCAGAGAAAAAGTCATCCCAAGTTTTTATTTTCTTTATTCATCAACTTAGAGACTTCTGTCATTAAGAGGTTGGTATTATTCTCGTCCATTTGGCAGACTGTCAGGAAGGAGTCAATACTATTAATAGCAAAAGCTACAACAAAAGTTCAAAAGGGAACAAATTTTTTAATAGACTGAGACTGCTTTGTTTATAATTGGTTCAAAACCTTTCAGAAGGAGAACTCCTACCACTGCAGTACTGGATATTAAATCTTTAAAGTCAGTGTGGAAATCACCAAAGGAAAGAGAAAGTGAGGAAAAAGGGTGCTGGAAATACTGAAAATAGTGAACATCAGGTTATCAAAGTTATCAAAGTACATAGTATCAGATTTTATAAACATGCACAGAACTTTCAAGGATTCCAGCATTTGCACACACTGCTGTAAAACATTAGAGTTTATGTTTTGTAGCACTGCAGTGTGGAAGGAAAGCAATAGTCAGCAAAAGAAGTTCAGAAGACAAAATTAAAAGGATGAAATTTTTCTGATTTTTTGCAGTTAAAAGAAGGCGCAAACAATGAGTAAAAGATATCTGCAGTTCTTCTGAAGAATTCACTCAAATATTAAATTCAATAAGGAGTCAAATTTATATTCTGGGAGTCTTTGCATTAATTCAGCATATCTTTATCCTTGTCAGAAACTGCCAGTCCAAACAGGAACCAAACAAACTAAAGACTTCATAACCATCTCTCTTTCAAGACTTTCAGCATTTCCCAATGGGCCAGGCTCCACAAAATACCTAAATTCTTTCCTGAATTAACTTTGATTTTATTTTTTTAAAAAATTTTTCTTCAAAAAGGAGTGACTTGTATTTGCCTTACAGATGGAAGTAAGGCAATCAGCCTGAGAAAAAATCACACTTAGAACAATTATCTAGAAACTACAACCTTGCGGATGGGTTAGATATATTTATGACTTATTTTATGCATGAGGTCAGCCAAAATAATCATTCTAGTCCTTTTGATATTAATAGCTACTGTTCTACTTCCTCTCCTTTGCTCTTTTATTACTTCTAAATGAACTTGAAGCCTGATCTTAGAATCCCCATTTCTGAATGTTTAATGGTTACTCACCTGGAACAGACTGAGAGTGCCTTCTAAAGGTGAAAGGCTCCACATGGCAGGCTTGTTTTAGCAGTGTGCCTCGCTTGTACACCAGGGAAGTGCTAGCACGGTAGATCTTTGAACAATACGTAGAAATAACTTCAAGTGCTACAAATATTTACTTTCATGAGCTTCTGATATCATGCTCTGCATTATGCTTACTCTCTGGAATTGCTGTTCAGTCCTTTAAAAATCTGTCGAGTCCACAGCATTTAATTTTTATCTCTTAGTTTTTTTCTTGTCTCTCTTCATGGCATGAGAGGGCAGTGCAGCAGCCCTCTTCATTCAGCCTCCTGCACCAGAATTGCATTGCTTTGGAGAAAAGGACTACACTTTTTTCCTCCTCGAGTAACATGGGGAATTTCCCTAGATTTGAAATTCCATGTAGTGGGGCATATAATTTAATCCTATGCCACCCTTGTTAGACCACTTCATTAGAATCTGTGGTCTCTAGAATACCTGGGACCAAAGAGAGTTCTTTACACCATGCTGTTAGCTTAAAGAGATTTTTCCAATGAATGGGAGGCAAGGCCACAAACAACATTTTTTACCTAACATTCACTATGGGAAAAGTAAAAGGAGAAACTTGATTTACATACAGTAGAGCTTCAGTTAAAGTCTCAGGTCTTGCAAAGTTGAGAATCAGTGCTGTCATTAGGTCTGTAAATTCTTAATGACTGAAACTGCCAAGATACACCAGACAATATAGTTATTTGATTATAGAGGTCTGTGCTTCAGACGTACCCAACTGGACTATGGTGGTTTAGAATCCACAGCTTTCTGTTGAGGAACTGGCATCGGAGTCCACTGCATACCTGGCATCATTGTATTTTAATTATTTTAAATAATGGAATGGCTGATTTGACTTAAAAAACAATTGTGGATTTTCTCAGGTTGATTCTTTCCTTTTAAATCTCCTGTCTTTCTCTTCTCCAGTACCACAAGCCCTGCAATTGCCAAGCAGCACCTTCAACCTGTGTTTTACAAACAAGAGTAGGGATTTCCTCTAAGGCAGATGTCAGCAGCTACGTGTAAATCCGCCTGCCAGATGCAGTGCCATTTAGGGAATACTTGAGCAGGCAGCTTTCCCTCCAAGGCAAAGAGATATCCTCTTAGCAATGTGACTCAAGGACAAAAGGACATGGCAAATGCAGTAACTCCAAACATAATCTACCAGAAGTCTAAAACCTTTTAATAGTTGGAAGCTGCTCCTCATCCTGGGGCAGCTTTTTTTCTAGTAGGCAAAATCTGTTGATAAGGCAGTCAGCTTTGTTATCACAATTTCAAGCTGACCAAAAAACTTTCAATAAAAGAGAATATTAAAATATTTTGTTGGGCTTATTCGACTGTGTGTGACTGTGAATAGTGCATCATGACGTGCCTTTTTTTTCCAACCCCCGAAGGGAGAACAGGCAAGTATTCCATTCAGATAGAGCACTGATTAATGTTCACAGCTCTCAGCACTCACTGGCTTCAGGAGTTGTTTTTTGAAAATATGTAGCTGAGTCTCAAAGCCAACAACACTCCCCCAGGGTGCCCATTAAGCAGAAGGACAGCACAGTTGTAAACAATCTACTTTGTAAAGTCAAAGAATTTGATAGAAAAGACATCTAAGTAATATTTAGTAAACATTTCATATTTTGCAATGTATAGCTTGCAGGAAGAGAGAAAAAAGGGGAAGACAAAAATTTAAAAAAAAATTATTCAAGTGAAAAATATCTCCCTAATCATAATCTAAAAAATATCTCTCTAACAGTAATCTAATAATGTTTTTTCACTAGATGCATACATCATAAAATCCCCATCAATGCCAATGGATGAGAATGGGTTCCATAGCTTAGCAAGGAGAAATAGAGCCCAGAAACAGCGGGTCAAAGAGAGGAACAGTGTGTCTTGGGAGGGTACTGTGTAAGGTTTTTCCAAGGAGTGATAAAACTGTGCTGAAAGCAATAGAACTGATAAAGTCAGGACGTGAAGAACATGATGCATCTGTGGAAAATCACAAGCACAGATGGGCACCCACTCTGGCTCTATGCCATATGGCCTCTGGCTGCTGTGCACATATAAAGACTACAGGACAGAATCCGCACCAACGGGCCCCCAAGGGCCTCTCCTAACACCTCCCTAGAAGGTCCTGGCACATCTCAGCCAGCCCCACTGCTTTAGGGGAGCACCCAAAAGGCATTGGGGCTGACCTCCCTGCTGTTTCTTTTTCTGGTAGCTGGGAATGAGTATGAGAGGATGCTAATGAACTATGTGAGTACATAAGTGTGCTGTGCTATTGTCTGTTAAAAGCAACAGCTTGATTCTATTATTAATAACAGCTTAATGAATAAAAGGTCTTCCAAGAAATATTGGCTGTAATCTGTGCCTCCCTTCTCTTCCAATTCGCTGTTAGACAGAGGAATTTACAACAGATTCTTGCTAAGAGAAATAGAGTGAGGAGGAAATACAGCAACATTATGTCATTTATAGGTGTTACAAGGTCCAATATACAAATTGTGGGTCTTTAACAATTAGGCAAGTAAAGATGTTTTGAGAAGCAAGCATGGAAAGACAACTACGCTTTATTTGTAAGAACAATATGTTCTCTGAAACTGTTATATTCCTTTCACAATTTGTATAATTACAACAAGATACCTAAACATGTCTTTCTCTTTCATCCTTTGCACAGCATGCTCTTAAAAAATTCTAGAGCAGAGAGCTTGTCTTTCCAAGTGCTTGCAAAGAATTTATCTCTGCACTGTAAAATAAGGCTGGGTATTAAATTAAATAAAAAAAACCAACTGATTGAAACAGATGAAAATATAAAGTTTTAAACAGGAATGTGTGAGCATCCAGCCTCAATTTTGCATCACCTTGAAGGATTAAAATTGAATTTTACAGAATCACTTTTCTCTCTATTAGTTTTATCACTCTTGTCATATGTAGAGATCATCAACATATTCTAAATGTTAATTTAGGAGAACAATTTGTCTAAACAACTGTAGCTTTAGAAACACCTCTTTCTAAGAGTAATAATTGAATCATAGAGACATAACTTGGTTTTTCTTTCTATTTGTTTTTAAATGCCTCAGCAACCAATTCTGATTTGGTGAAATGCACCAAGGTAAACGTTCATTTTATTAAAAGTACAATCAACTTTTTTTATTATTGTTGTTCCATATTATGTTACTTCTAAACTGAAAAATAATGAATTAAATTTATAAAAAATCTGACATGTCTTTAAACTTTTAATAATATATTAGCAAATTTTCAACAGCCACAGTAATAATTGTTTTAATTATTAGAGCTGATAAAAATTAACATGAGTTCACTGATTTTAACTTTGTATAATTGTTTGCTAAAATTTGCAGGCAGCTTCTCTTACTCTCATGTTCTTTTTTCACAATGTACAGTCTAAGTTTATTTCATCAAATTAAAAACAAATAAAACCCCCCAAACAAACCCTACAGTAGCAACAATATAAAAAACCTTAGCGGCAGAAAAAACTCTGAAAATTATCTGCATATTAATTGTAAAATTTATTATAACTTCTGAGAATGAGTTTATTTTAAATTTTGGAGTGAAATCCAAAACCGGTGCAGTTTCTCATAGCTTCAAATTTCATTGCAAATCCCTGATATCACAAAATGTAAAGTAACGTAAAGTAAACTTGTTTTTAGCATTCTATTAAACACTAATGTTGTATCTGAAATTTAGATACAGTTCTTAGAGTGTTCATATTTAACCAGACCAGATTTTCACTTCAACAATGTCAATTGAAACAATAGCCTATAGTGAATTCTTGTGAGGGAAGTATTAATCTCCAATCACCCACTGCTGATGGTGATGTCACTCAAGAAGTACTACAAATGGGCTGGCAGAGGAACATGAAATTCCACGTCTCAAATGTGTGCCAAATACGGTCTGGACCTGGTCTCAGATCAGAATTTTCATCCTGAACATGAGATTATGTTTCTGTATTCATGAGGTAAAGATCTCAAGGTTAATGGTTAATCTCAAGGTCTTTCTACTCTACTAACCCAAAGAGCCAAGGCAGGGATTCAGACATTGGCACATGTCCTGCTGTTTTTTCACCTGTTGTCTTGCATGGTTTTAGTTCATGTCAACTTGGGCAATCCCAGAAAATGCCTGAGCACCAGGAACTGTTCTCACAGAAAGTACAGATGAGGCAAGTGTGTCCAGGAGGCTGCTATCTGTGACATACACTTTCTAGAAGTGACATATACCAAGTCCTGGAGCATTTTATCTGCCACCATAGACATAGCCTGTGTGATTCAAATTTGGTCCAGATGATCAGGGCATTTCTAGCAAATTACCCAGAGCAAGCTGTACAGAGTTTATGCCAGATTTCTGATTTTATGCCAGTTTTCTAACAGCTGGGAAAGGACATTCAATACCTAATCCCATACAGACTGTAAGTGAAAATGTCCTTTAAAAATGTTTGAAATTCATTCAACAAATCCATTTTGTACCAGTTAATATCCTCTTACATGGAAAGATCACTCCTTATCCAGTACCAAATGTCCTAAACTGAAGGGACTGTTTTGTTTTGTTTTGTTTTGTAAACTCATAGCCTGAGAGCTTTTTTCTAAGCGAGTATTTTGTGTGCATAAATTCTATGTTTTGTTTGTTTTCTTCCAGTCCTATTTTCCAGGCTTTTTCCTGGCCGTCCAAAGAATTTTCCAGCAGGAAAGTTGAATGACCTGTGGAAATTATAATGCATTTTAACTTGTACTGTTAAAAAAAAAAACTGCGGCAAACCAGGGTACTAGGAATATTTTTATAAATGAAATTTTTCTACACATAAAGATCTATTCTAAATTCATCAGTATTCAGAAAACCAATTCATGTCTAATATAGATAGATTTTGTTTATATTTTCTCATTCCAATTTACCCTCAAATAAATAACCATGTATTAAGCTAGTGGCCTTGAGGAGAGACTCTCCACCACTTCAAACAATAGTCACTGCATCTTTTAGTCTCTAAATATATATTTTATTATAACATTCTAATAATAAACTAAAAAAGAAGTAATAATTTCAGCTGAGAAAAGCCAATACTATTAAGCATTAAAAGTGAGTGAAAGTTCCCTCCTCCTCACCTATGTCTTAAAAATAAGTATTCTTTCATCAAACTTGGAAGGGCATCCAGGGTTAAAGCAGAATGTTTCTTGAGGAAGAAAGTGGGTTTCATCTGATGACTTACCCAGTTTTTCAAGCAAATTTCTATATAGACAATTCATAATCTACTTTGAAGGTAGAAATATGATAGTCAACATTGGGAAACCTCACATCTTTTGAGTTATTCTTGTTTAATGAATTCATGGGTCTCATGGGTATGACTAATAGCCAAACATGGAAAGAATTCTCTAGGTGACCATGGCTGATACCTTTATGTTTAGAAGTTGGCAATGCTTCTCTTCAATCTACTGATAAATATGTTGAAGTGTCAAAGAGAAAGCATATGCCAGATTTATTATCATAATTATTATTTCAAATTATATTAACTCAGCTTTCAATATGTCTTCATCCAAGACAAAATATTTTTATTTTGTTAGATCAAAATCCACACAGTAACAAATTTCAATAAATTAAATGTAATATTTGTGACATGAAATTAAATTAATCACAGAAGACATAAGACACATGGAAGGTATTAGAAGCCTTTATTCAGGAAGAAGTTACCACAGAACCTTTACTGTAAAGTGCAGTAAAGATGAGAAGTACTAGTCAGTGCATTTGAACCTGTGAACAATAGTTGGACAAATTCATGTGCCAAGTTCTATAAGAATCTGTTTGCTTTTGCTGCTGCTTCTCAATTAGGGCAACGGCCATCATGGGCCTCATCTCTGGTGCTTGTTGACAAAAGTGTCAGTGTTCCTTGAAAAGGTACAGTTGCTGTGAAATGTTTGTCTTTTGCTACTTTTTTTGGACATTTCTTCTGATCTCTTTGTGCTTTAATGAAATTAAAAATCTGAAACAACTACAAAAGACACACGAATGAGTGGCAACTACAAAAATTACTCTCCTTGATTCATGTATTCAGAATATGCTTGTTTCCACCAGCTGGTAAAGAAATCTGCGTTAATTTACTCATCATTTGCATCCTGTTCCAATGCACACTGAGGTCAGGTGAAAGACAAAAAGAGGATTACTATTGCACCAATACATTTAAAGTAACATAAAGTCTGACATGTTTACTGTTTTTCTTGACATACAGGCTCCTAGAATCAGGTGATTATTTGGGAAAGACCATTTTAATTAAAAAACAAAAACAAAAAAAACCCCAAGCAAAATAAAAATAAACCTTCCCTTAAAAACCAACAAAGCCTCCTCCAAATATGTAGTAGAAATAAAGGGTAAAAAATCAGTCAAATGAATAAAGGAAACCCAGATGACATTAATTTTAAGTCAGATAGCCTTTGGTATTAGAAAATCTTTGAACACTAAAGTTGCAATTGCAAAGTGTATATTTAAGAAACTATTATAGTGGGTTGATCCTGGTTGAATGCCAGGCACCCACCAAAGCCACTCTCTTACTCTCCTCCATGACTGGACAGAGGAGAGAAAATATAATGAAAGGTTTGTGAGTTAAGGTCCAGGAGAGATCACTCACGGAATACTGTCATAGGCAAAACAGGCTAGAATTGGGTATATTAATTAAATTTTTTACTAATGAAATTGAAACAGGATAATGAGAAGTAAAATAAAAATACCTTCTCCCCGCTCCTCCCTCCTTCCCGAGCTCTACCTCCTACCCCACAATGGTGCAGGGAGACAGGGAATGGGGGTTATGATCAGTTCATCACATGTTGTTTCTGCTGGTGCTGAGGGAGAAGAGTCCTTCCCCTGCTCCAGAGTGTAGTCCCTCCCACAGGAAAAGGTTCCTCATTAACTTCTCCAAACCTGAGTCCATCCCATGGGAGATAGCTCTCCATGAACTGCTGCAACATGGTTCACTCTTTCACAGGGTACAGTCCTTCAGGCACAGCCTGCTCCAGTGTCCCCACGGGGTCACAAGTCCTACCAGGAAACCTGCTCCAGCAGCTCTGCAGGTCCCTGCCAGGAGCCTGCTCCAACACAGGCCTCTCATGCTTTCATAGCCCTCTCATACACCTGCGCTGGTGTGAGTCTCTGCCACAGGCTGCAGGTGAATCTCTGCATCTCCACAGTCCTTCACGGGCTGCAGGGGCACAGCTGCCTCCCCATGGTCTGCACCATGGGCTGCAGGGGAATCCCAGCTCCTGTGCCTGGAGTACCTCCTCCCCCTCCTCCTGCACTGACCTTAGTGTCTTCAGATCTGTTCCTCTCACATATGCTCACTCTGTTCGTCCCTGGACACAATTACAACTGGGCAATACTTTTATTTTCTTCTTAAATATGTTACCACAGAGGTGTTACCACCATTTCTAATTGGCCCAGCCTTGACTAGCAGCACGTCCATCTTGGAACTGGCTGGCATTGGCTCTTCCAGACATGGAAGAAGCTTCTAGCAGCTTCTCACAAAAGCCACCCCTGTAACACCCCTGCTACCTGAACCTGGCCATGCAAACACAATACAACTATCTACACTTTTTTGTCCTGTCTCAGTTTCAATCAAATTATTAAACCAGGATACAGTTACTTAAAGACTGATTTACTCAATGACAACTGGCTCAGTATCTCCTTTCCGATCAGCTGCCCCAAACAGTTTTCTGTCTTTAGGATATTTAACTTAGTATAATTATTAATTTATGAAGTGCAATGTAAAGTAAATTTCCACTTCTAAAGAAACTCTAAATAAGATAACTTAGTAACAAATGTAAGATTTCTGCATGACATTTGACTCCATGGAAGCCAGTGTTTCAGCAAGATGATGCCTTTTCTTGGTCTTAAAATTAAGAGTCAAACACAGTTAGAAGAGGAAAAGGGATTTTACCTTGGTATTTATTTTAATGATCTTTAGGTACACTACATCCAGGTCGAATGCACCAAAATGCACACTGCAGTGCCCCCCCAAAAAGACCTGGTATAACATTATAGGTCTTACTAATTAGCATATGTATCAAAGATTCCCCAATGAGAGGCTCAAGTGAGCCCCCCTCCCCAAGGAACCTTCCCTTGGATGGTTCTATCTTAGTTTACAGAATGTGTTCTGGAGAGGACCTTGGGGTCTGGGGCACACTAACCCTTACTTATGAAGCTTTTAAAATGTTTAGTCTCTTACCTGAACAAACAAGTCCAAGAATGTAGTCAAAAAGCACTGGGAATACAGAAGTTGTAAAAAGGTATAACAGGGGTATAAAAGAAAAGGAAAAAAATCTTCATGGCATCAGTGACAGTTTCCGGACATGGGGTTCGTTTGACTAAAAAAGATGAGTTGCAATGATCTGTGAAAACCATTGTTGGTAGCCCAGTCCCAAGTATAATGGGAACTGGCAGGCATGTTGGTGGTGATTTGGGAAATCCAAAGGAGGATTCCCAAGACCCCTCAAATTTCCAAATTAAAGGATATCTTATCTGGGTATTTTGTTAAGCACTGAGTAGTTTTTATGCAAGCTTGATTCATTCAAGCATATAAACAGAGAGTCATTTACATTACATGACTAGTTTAGGTCACCCAAGTGTCCTCTGAGAGTAGGGCTAATGGTGACTGGTTGCCAATAACGTCAGACCGGGAGGCCGAGTGACCCTGAGAGCTGCTTCCTTCTGCATTCCTGCAGGAGCCTTCTTGAGAGCTTGCAGTTGTTCTACTGCAGTGCAATGGTTTTTTTCTCTGCAGAAGAGAATATCAGGAATATATGTGTTCATGAATGTGCAACAAAATTGCAAAAATGAAATTGTGCTTTTTTTTTCTTAAAAATGTATCAAGTGTCTATTGATGTGTCTTTACAGAAGACATCTGAATTATGGTATGGATTAATTTGGTTTAGTGATTCTTCAGTTCTAGGAAACCCAGTAGAAGTTCATAATTTAAAATGAATCATGACCAGTTAAAAGATTGGTAACTAAAGTTGGAAAAAATGCAATTAGAGGCACCATTAAAATTGTGCAAGTCTAAGATACAATATTTTCCTGATACTATATATTGCTGTTCTAGTGCTGATTAATTCAGCCAAATGTAACATAAATTACTTCACTGACTTCGGTGTACTAACTCCAAACAAGTGGCTGTGCAGGGGGGGAGGACAGTTATGGTGCTTCAGCTGGAATAGGCAATGTTGCATGTATTATTAAAATCAATAGAAATAATACTTCAAAGCAAAAAATACAAGTCTTGGGCAAAGTCACACCCTAAAAAAGTACTTATGGATTAATAAAAACATAGTGTTTGTTTCTCTTACTATAGTATTCTCAAGTGGCACTCAGTTACTATTTTTCCACTGTGTCCACTAACCATCAGAAGTTTTGCACAGCCATTAAGCTGTTTGTTAAAAATATTTCTGCTGATCTTTGCTGAGAGTTCTAAGGAAGGAAATAGGGTTAAAGGACTCAAACTACTCTATTTCTTTATTTTTCCTAGTTGTTAGCTTCAGGTGGTGTGGTTGCCACACCAAAAGGACAGGATGCCATCCAGAGGGACCTGGTCCAGCTCAAAAAGAGGACCCATGGGCATCTCATGAAGTTTAACAAGACCAAGCACGAGGTGCTGTACCTGGGTTGGGGCAACCCCTGGTATCAACACAGGCTGGGGATGAACAGATCAAGAGAAGCCCTGCCAAGAAGGACTCGAGGGTGTTGGTGGGTGAGAGGGTGGCCATGAACCAGCAAAGTGCACCTGCAGCCTGGAGAGCCAAACGTGTCCTGGGCTGCATCCAAAGCAGCGTGGGCAGCAGGGGGAGGGAGAGGATTCTGCCCCTCTCTCCCCTCTGGTGAGACCCCACCTGGAGCACTGCATCCAGCTCTGGGGTCCCCAGCCCAGGAAAGATGAGAGCTTGTGTGAGGGAGTTCAGAGGGGAACTTAAGAGGGATGGAGCAGCTCTCCTACAAAGGAGAAGCTAAGATAATTGGGATGGTTCAGCCAGGAAGTGAGAAGGCTTTTGAGTGACATAACTGAAGACATTCAGTACCTGAAGGGAGCCTGCAAGATGAAGACTATTGACAGGAGTGTGTAGTGGCAGGTCAAGGAGAAAGGCCTCATATTCAAAGAGATTAGCTTTGGATTAGGTATTTGGAAGAAATTCTTTACTGTGAGGGTGGTGAGATGCTGGAACAGGCTTCCCAGAGAAGTTGTGGATGCCTAATTTCTGGAAGTGTTCAAGGCCAGGCTGGATGGCACTCTGAGCAGCTAGGTCTAGTGAATGGTGTCTCTGTCCATGGCAGGGGGTTGGAACTAGATGATCTTTAAGGTGCCTTCAGACCCAACCTATTCTATGATTCTAGGTCTAAATTAAATCTGTTATATGTACCATCTATTTGATATTTTTTAATTAAAAATAACAATCTGACAGTTAATTGTCCTGGGAAAATACCTTTGACAAAACACACCTGATAATCATACAGCTGTTAAGGCACTTTGATCATGTTTGCTAGGCAGAGATTGTTTTATTTCACCTCTATTGGAACTTTTCTTTTACTTTACCTACATAAGATAAAGGAAGATTTTTATTTTTTAAAAGACAAGTTCAAATTTCTGTACTGCTGTAAGGTGTATTTTAATGATGTTTTCATCATATTCACTTTTTATTTGCAATAAAAATTTATAAATTTATAATTACATACACAATGATTTATGAAATTAAGTGCATCCCTTATTACTCGATGTTAATGACTAATGTAAATTATTTAAAGACTTGATCTGAAACTCTCACCTATTCTCCTTATTTCTGAAATATATAGACAAAATTAAAATATCTGACGGGAAAATTAAATATTTAGAAGTAAAATTCATATCCATTTTGAAATGGACCCACTTTTTAGAAAATTATTTCTAATTTTTTGAAAAGAAACAATTTTAAAGTTTTTTAATAGTTTAAGGGGGAGTTTGACGAAAAATATATGATTACTATATCAATGCAAATTCAAAATTATGTTTTCCATCTACAAAATAGCTTTCAGTGAAAATTATTTTTAGCTGGAAAAAAAAGACATTTCTGATGGTGATACACTGAAAAGATTTTAAGAGATGTAGTATAACAGATGAAAATGGATAAAAAATGTGCATAATTTCTGGTATGTTTGTTCATGAGAATGGTTTGTGCTGTTACTTAAGTAAGAATATATTTACTGCAGTCATAAATATTACTTTCATTAATCTCTACATTCAGTGTGGTCAATGTAATATTAGTGAAAGACTTAGTCACTTGGATTATTTTCTTTCTTTTGGGTTAACTTCATTCAATTCAATAGTGACTTGTCATTGCACAAATTCCCTCTCGATTTTTCAGTATGTTAGTCATTAACTCTTACTGAAAAAAAATTTTGCAAAACTATACAGTTGTAGACATGACAAACACCTGTCTTGACCATTTTTCCAGTTTAAGGTTCATAGAATCATAGTAATAAGAAATCATAGGAACATAACTACATATGTCATAGCTTAGCCTCACCTGGCAGACAAGCCTCATGCAGCTGCTTGTTCACTCCCTCACCAGTGGAAGTGGGGAGAGAATCAGAAGGATAAAAGCTGGAAAACTCGTGGGATGAGATAAAGACCGTTTAACAGGAAAAGCAAAAGCTGCACAGGATAGCAAAAGCCACACACACAAGCAAAACAAAGCACTGTTTCCAGAGTGTTCAGCCATCTCCAGGAGAACAGGGCCTCACCTCATGTAACCGTGACTTGGGGAAAACAAACAGTTTGACTCCAGAGGCGCCCCTCCTTCCTCCTACTTCCCCCCACTTTCTCTACTGAGCATGATGTCACCTGGTCTGGAATATCCCTTTGGTCAGTTTGGGTCACCTGTCCCAGCTGTGTCTCTTCCCAACCTCCCAGGCACCCCCAACTTCCTCACCAGCTTAGCAGTATGAAAAGTAGAAAAGGCCTTGTCTCTGTGTAAGCCCTGCTCAGCAATAACAAAAACATCTCTGTATTATCAACCCTGTGTTCAGCACAAATCCAAAACACAGCCCCATATCAGCTGCTGTAAAGAAAATCAACTAAATCCTAGCCAAAACCAGTGCAATATAGCATCCCTTTAAATGTACAGAAATCTGTTCTGGAAACTTGTTATTTGAAAGGGGAAATTAAAAAGGATTTAATGGGCTGACAACTATTAAAACTTGAGTGCATTTTAATAATTTATTTTGCGGTCAGATTTGGTAAAAACAAATAAATTTGACTAAGGATGGGCAAAACTAGCTACTAAGATAAAATAACACAGAGAGCCACTGAAAACCAAAATACAACATAACAAATCTGAAGAGTTACTCAATGGAAAAACTTTGTTATTGTTCTGCCTCATAGATGCATTTCACATTTGGCATGCTACCTTTTTTTCACCTTGCTTAGTTCAGAAATGTAAAAACTGCCATTAAAGAGAAAAAGAAAAGTAAAAAGAAAAAACTTTTTTTTTGAGACTGTTTATTCAAAAGTTGAGAGAAAACAGAAAGGATGGACCTGTTGTCTATTCTGTACTCTTACTGATATTTCCTTTAATTTGCATGTAAAGAGAATAAATAGTTTATAATTTAATTTCTATACCTCAGAAAGAAATAACGCAATGAAAATCCTTATTATGTCTAGCATGTTTTCAAGTTCTTTCTTCCCTCTACTTCTTTGCCTTTTAAGCATCTAATTACTGTCTGATTCAATATGAGTTGCATTGTTATTGTGATTCCACTGTGTTTTCAAAAATGTGTGAAAGCACGTAAGGGGCAAAAGAGTGATATCTGTGAACATGTCATGCCTGTTGATAACCTTTCAAAGGGGAAGCTGCACGTCGGGGAAGTATTTTTTCCATTTTACCTCTGAATGCTTGCACTAAAAATTGACAGAACTGCACTGAGTTAATTTTCCTTGTAAAAACCTGTAAACTGAGTCTGGATTATGCTCTTTTGGCTAATCATTACTCTGTGCCCCACCCCCATTTGAAACACTGGTAATGCATGTCTGTCGTAAGCAGAACTTTGTGTAGTTTATATGTATAGTTTATTGCTATAATTTTAGAATTTAAACAGAAGGTGCAATATCATGTTACTGAGGCTTTGATAGTGAGAACTTTAGCTGTGTTTCCAAGGAACTCTGGACAGAAAAAATAAATCAGTGTCATAATCAATAGTCTTGATTGAGGATTGACTACACCTTTGGCCTTCTGTCATATCCTGCTCCTTTGCTTATCTCATGTAAAGCCCTGCTGTCACAGCAGTGCTACACTGAAGAAGCACTAAAGACCACACTGGGATGTGAACCCCTTACTGCAGCAGCAGGCTCACTGGAGGGCGTCTCTCTCAAGCCACAATAAAAACAGTGCGCAGAAGGAAGACATAAGTAGAGGTGAGGAGGAGGTAACTGTGTCCAAGGAACTAATGAAGTCTCAGTCCCTCAAGCTAGCTGAAGTAATTTGTTTCTGGAAGAAAAATCTGCCACTGCTTCTGTGTCAGACAGAAATTCCATCAGTGTCTGGAGGGGATTCCAGCCTGTTTTATCTCGGAGGCACAGATTTGCCTTCCCTGTAATTTTGCCAATCTGTGTTACTGTCCGCTATGTCAGTGTTAGTATTGACCTTGAATCTAAGCTTACACCTCTTGAGGCAGTGTGGACAAGACTCAGTCCTATTTTTCTACTGCAGATATAGTAACATGTAGCTGCTCTCAGGATTTTTGATGACTTCCCACTTGTAGGAACAACCAAGGATTGCTTTAATGGCAACAGCATGAAAGACCCTGAGGGGAGTGGGGAGAGTTACAAAGACATTTTTCAACTAGGTGTATTAATTTCAGTTTCATATTTTGGTTTATTCATAGCCTATAACAAGCTCACTTAACAATCCCTAGTTTTGAAATAAAATGAGAACTTAGTTACAAACTATTCCATCAAGTATTTAACGTTCACTTTAGTAATTATTACAACATTAGTTTTAAATCTTCCTGTTTTCTATTTCATTTAATATTTATTGTTTTTGTTGGGGGTTTTTTAAATCACTCTCCATGGAAAAAGTTTAACTGCTTTTATGCTAATCAAGCTGGATCAAAGGAGAAGAACCAGGTGAAAAACAGAAACCAAAAACCTTTCTTAATTTCATACAGTAAAATTTAAGAAACACAGGAAGGTAAACATTCTAATAAATAGCCTACGAAAAATAACAAAATTCTATTGCAAACCTACATGATAACAAGGTTCTGATACCTTAATTTCTGGAAGAAAAATTGTGTACTTAAGTCTCTAGTTCACTACACAACATGTATGATTTCAAAATGTAAGTGTGTCTGTCAATATGTGTGTGTGTATAAATTCTCTTACAACCCTTAATTGTTTCTGGCCAGGAATTCTTTAGAAGAAATTCACTATTAGAGAAAATATACTGTGCTAATTCCCTCAGGTCAGGCAGCTGCCTCTTGGGAAGCATAGCATTGAGTTTTAAAAAGCAGAAAAACAGTTACTATATTAAAAGCCACTTAACTCATTTTCAGAGATTTCAAATAGAAAAGCTGTGTCTGCACATAACCTGTACCTGGACTGATAAGTGAACCAATCTACAGTTATCCAAAGGCTTTGGCAATGTCTTGAAGCATGTCTGCATAGCACCACAACACTTTCCTGTCAACTCTCCACCAAGTCTTTCATTGCCAAAAGAAATAGTGAAAAATTGTACAACTATGTTTTCATAATTAATGGAACTTATTTCCATATAAAGATAAAATATCTCAAAGTTTTCCATGTGATGATTGATATTATGGTCTTTAATACAGAACTTGGCATCTAAGTAAAAGGTGGTATCAAATTAAGAAAAGTATGTAAAGCACAACAGAAAACAAAATGGGTGAAAACTGATACTCATCTTCTTCCTCAGAAGTTAAACAACAAAACTGAATAGACCAAGAAGCATTTGAGAAAAAGATGGTGGAACACTCTCCAGGTGCTGCACCATCTGAAAGCCACTATCAATACTAAATGCTAAGATCTCCTGGCAAGAATAACTTGCCACTTTGTAGCCGTACAAACATGAAATTTGGATAAATGAAAATATGTAGAAGTGTGCCAAGAAAGCCAAGGTAAATGTCAGCTCCCCAACAACACTTCCAGGAAAAGGAGCAATAAATCTGTCTAAAACAAAGGACAAAAAAGAGGTAAAAATCTGCATGAGAAGACACAAGAGGGATTATGTGAGTAATATAACCAGAAACAGAAACAGCTGCTGTGAAAACTGATAGTAAAACACTTTGTCAACTCGACAAGATTTTAAGTGGTGAATTTACACTAGCTAAAGGGTATACTAGCAAAAAACCCCAGAAAGACTACAAAGGACATATACCATGTCATCGATTCATGTACTTGGCTTTCTAAGCTTACTCTTCATTTTTATATGGACTCCAAGTTTCTTGTCTTCACTTCCAAAGCTCTGTTCACAGTATAAACTCCTCTTGTTTCAGACTTTTAATCCATGAAGTAAATTATTTTCTTCTCTGATATTTCTCCAGTCCATGCCTCCTGTTTACACGCGAGACCACTGAAAAAACCCCACCTTTGTCTCAGTCCCATCCTTTGCTCAAATACGGAGGAGTTCTGTGCAAGTGCTGTGAAAAAAATTGTTCTTTTCCTTCTTATTGCCCAGGATGGGATTATACTCTATCAGCAATAATCGTTACAGACACTGAACTACTTTTTCTTAAACACCTTCGATAATATCTTATTAACAACATATCTAATCAGGAAAAGTCCTTATTTACTTTACTACTTTGTGCCACAGGTAGAGAATGTACTATTCATTTTTCTTTACAATTTTATGTCCCTGGAGATTTTTTATTATTAAATGTTCTTGCAACAAGTGAAAATATATTTTCAATCTTTCAACAAGTGTCATGTTTGCTAAGTTTCTCAATTTTTGTTGGTTTTCTCTGTATTAGCTCAGGCCAATGCATATCTTTCTTGCAATGTAGGGCCCAAAAGTGGATGTGATAACAATGTTGAACATTTTGGTTTTTACTTCTCCTTTTCTTGTTCTGCAGGGGTTTGTTTGTTTCTTTTTTATTTCCCCTCCCTCCCCCCATAGTCCACAGTGAAGTTTACCTGCTTCACAAGAGCGTGGACTTGTTGATTCTTCTTCAACTCATAATCTAGTTCATAATGTACCTAACCTAAGAATTTAATTTGTTTTCTAGTTGCCTATTCCTTGCAAACCATTGTCTCTGAAGTTAATTGTCTTTTTCAAGCATTTTCAAACTGTCTCTGCATATATAGATTGCATTTTAATTCCATTCTTTGTTGCATTCACTCACAGTTTCTTGTCTGAAAAGGCAATAAGACTATCCTCTAATTCATCATTTAATTCTTCATTGAGAATAGTGAATTCAACTAGACCCAGTGTTGACCTGGCAGCATCCTACACATAAGCACTCTGGAATGAAGTAACTTTTTACTCCTGCTTCTTTATTGTTGATTTGGCTAGAGCTACATTATAGACACCATATGGCTTATTAACAACAATAAACTAACATTAGACAGATTTTTCTGACAATAGAGACCAAAATGAAAGCTCAGAAAAACAAAGATAAAAATATTACCCAACAGTCTGCTTAACAAGATGGAAGTATGAAAATAAAGGAGAAATCAAATAAAATTTCACAGTTCTGAATTCAAACATTCAATTAGAAAAAAAGAGATACAGATATATGAAGCAAGTGTATTCTCACACTCAGAATAGCACGTATGCCAATAGGAATGTACAGAAAGAAACAAAACCAGAAAGTTGGAAAGCTGATACTAAACAGTTTCAGTAGAATCTGTGTAAGAACATCAAGTCCTTTAACTTTCCTCCTCAAATATAAATTCCACCTTATTGTATATTTCTGAAAGCTACAAGTTTTCCAAAGGTATGTGGATAGGTGTCTAAATGACTGTGAAAATAGATACCCCCTAGAAAAGAGAATTAATAACAGTTGCTGAGATACATCAAAGAGTTTTGCAGTATTTCTCTTTACTGTTATCCAGCATAAGAGATTGAAATATTTTGGCTGTGTGTTTAAAATGAATGTATGGAATCTAACAGGCGTAACTTTGGTCATCTGGAGGAAGAAGTAGAACTGCCATTTTAAAATCTTTATCATAATTCAGTTTTTTGTGTCTTAATAGCATATAGATATGTTATCTATACACAGCTACAAACACACACAGAGGAATTTTGTTGGGAGCAGAAGAAAATATTCCAAAAGAACAAAAGAAGAAACAAGCCTGAATTCTTCTCTTCCCACCTGGGTCTTGCCGAGGGGCTGCCTTTGATCCTCCCATGAGTTTGCAGCTCAAGAGAACAATAAGCTCTTGTGTCTTCCAATGAAAGAAGGTGAAATTCCTCACTATAAGCGTATGCCATCAGAGGAAAGTAGGACGTAGTAGTAGGAGGCTAACAATGAAACGGATGTTAAAACTGCTTGTCTTCCTCTTCCCAATAGATGTATGGAATTCTTTTAGTTCTGGTTCAACCTCTGCGTTTTCAGCTCCTTGAAATATACCCGACATATTGTGTTACAAGGTTGAACTGGACAAACTGTGCTATTCACATTCTGTTTTAGCACTATACTGAAACATCTGTTTCTGTGGTTTACCTCTGCTTTGCCTAAAAAGATCTCTTAATCATAGTATTTTGCTTTTTAAACATTTCTTATCAACAGTAGCTTTTCACTCACTGGTCTCAGAACAACTTTGTCTCACATCCACAGCACCTGGTCAGATTACTCCAGGCAAGCTTTGCTCTTTGTGTCTGGATTGCATTGCAACAGGCTTCACCATCCAGCTGGAAATAAATTAACTATTGATGTAATAGCTGCATTAGGGCATTGCATGATTGGCAGCTCACTTGTACAGCACAGTATTTTGAAGAATTCAGCTTTACTAAAATTATTTTCTTCTTCATAAGAGTTTTCAGAATTATGTTTAATACCCTTTTTCTTAGTTAGAAAACTCTGGGTTCTAAGACCTTCTATATTGAAGTGGGTCTTTTTTCATTTGCCATCTTGAAAGTAGGATTTGATTATATTGTCCATGTAATTTATAAAATTTCCTGTGAACTAAGTGCACTTAATTTTACCTTTCCCATGGTTTCCAGACGTTGTATATTATAAATTGCAACTGGCAAGTGTTCTATTTTTTTAATCTGTTGTGTCTTTTGTCTGCACTTTCTTATTTTAATTATGTGCACTTTCTCTGAGCACTGCTCTGAGCATTTCTCTGCACATTTCAGCCATATTTGTTGTTTAAAGACATTTCAGTGGAGTTAGATCTGTTTCTCTACAATCCCTCTTGTAGGCTTGAATCACATGTCCCGCAAGTAAGCCTGTCTCTAGTTAGCAAGTCTGATTCCAGTGCTGTGTGTGGATGCCAGGGTTCTCAGCTGTGTAATGTTAATATTGGTTTAGGATGTAAAAACATGTTATCATATTCCAGTTTCATTCATTAGTAGGTCATAATCCTCAGGCATCTTTATCTGCTGTTCCAGTGTTTCAGGCAGTATTCTTAGTCACAGCACCTCACTCAGTTACATATTCTTTTCCCTTCCCAATGAGCTTTTTAAGGAATTATTTTCATTTTCCTTTATCTTTATTTTTTAATGGTCACCTTTCCACACAGGATCAGTTTTAACTTTGCACTGACATGTTTTTATTTGGAAACATGGCAGTCATGGTTTATGTTTGTGCTGACCATTCTGATTTCAGCCATGCTTTGTATGTGAATTTGCCTCTCACAGACATAAAACAAATATCCACATTTCCCAGACCTATCCTGTTTTTTCAGGTGAATTATGGTTTCTCTATGTACATTTGCAGATGGGAACCTCCTACCCAGATACTGGACATTCAGAAATCCTACTCTTATGGATGCCTGGCAAAAGCTACAATCTATGTACACTGTACTACTGCAGGTCTACCTACAGTAAATTCAGTATTATTCAGGAATAAACAGAAGAACTGTCCTGTGTGTATTCTCTGGGTGCTTTCTGACCTCCTGGAAGAAGAAAATATTCTTCTCCTGCCCACCCCATTTCAAGAGCTGGTAAAATTATTTCTCATATTCTCCTCAATTATTCTGCATATAGAGCAAATCCTATGTAAAATGGAACTGTTGGTACTGAATAATTCTATGATGAATAGACACTTACGTCTTACAAAAAAAGGTGTCCTTTACTAAGACAAGTATTTACAAAGGTATTACCCTGAAACTATAATCAAAACACTTTTTGGTTTTCAGGCTTCTTAAAGTTCTTCCTTGTGCAAACTGGGGTTTCTCAAAATTTTGGTGTATGTTATTACTTGAAAGTAATTTTTTGTTTTACTTTAATATGTTTAAAACAGCTGTAAGTCAAACAGCTGTACTGTATAAGTCTTGATTTATTAAAATTATTTTTAATCAGCAACCTGCATTCGGATATATGTGTGCTAATGGTGGTTTTCAGTAATCTTAAATCTGAGAAGAATTAGAGCAAGAGAAACTAAAAAGTGAAAACTTGCAGTTGGTTGAGATCTATAAAATAAATTACTTTCAAGGAAGTGTCAATCAAGTATTTAAAAATCCCTGACTCCTTAGGCACATCATCTCATTAAGTTTATTTGTAGGATGATGCTAGCTTTGAAGTGGCCCTAGTTATTCAAGGTATTCCTGGTGCCTCTGGCTCTATTCTGCCAGGTCTGTCACTTCACAGCCTGCCTCAGAACTCTAATACGAGATAATCAATGAAACTAAAGATGTCTTAGAAACAAATGCCTAGACAAGAAAACAATCCCTTGTTTTGGCTTGCTGTTACAAACTGTTGTGCCCTACAACACAGCAAATCAGTCCCCCACCGTGAGTTAGAAGCTTTGTTAAAATAAATTCCTCTATGATGTGAATGTTGTTTAAAGCAGAACATACAGACGTATGAAATTACAGACTTGAAGATAAGAAGCTCACTGGGTGGAAACACATGTCTCGTCTCAGCCTGATTTCAAGATAGCAGCATGGACTTTTAGGATTAGATTTGAAGAGGAATTGTGCTCCAAACCTGGGCCCTGCTTAAATGATTAGGTAGGAGGTAGGTATAAACCAGTTTTGTTCAAGGTCAGTAGAATCAGTAGTTATATATATTTTTTTTAATGCCTGCAACGAACACTCAGGTTCACTTTAAAGAAAATATAAATTTTCTCCAGACAGAATAATACTGAAGGATGAAAAAGAAACAAAACAAAAACAAAAACCCACCAAAAAACTGCACAAAAAATCCCAAACCACACTTTCCTTGGAACAGATGCTGTAATTTGTTGCTGTTTGTTTTATATTAAGGTATTCATGCAAATACTAACAAAATTATTAGCACTGAAAAACTTCCCAGGTATTTTTTTTGACATACACTTATTTGCTGCATATGCTATGAAAGGTTCTCATTACTTGATTTCAGGTAATAATTTGCGCTTAGCCTATGGGTTGCTTATCTTTAAGTACAGTTGTGCCAGCAATGTGAACTCTGAGAAAAATTTCAGGAAGAAAGATAGATTTGTTTTCTTCTTGATAGAATTACATTTCGTTGCAATGAGAGATTACAGTTATATAAAACCTTTCGTTTCTAGGAAACCTTTTGTGCTTGAAAAACTGTGTGCACGTATGAATCATTTCACAGAACTAGAACTGTTTTCACACAACACTGAAACGAAATCAACATGGCAGGTGCTTCAACAGTGTGGCATAATAATTTTGGAAAGGAAGAAGGAAGGGGAGTGCTAAAATAAAGCTTTACAAAGAAGGAATGTGACCAGCCTTTCAAATTAGAACATAGAGATGCTTGACCTGTTTTTGGTTAAAGCTTTCCTTGTGAAGAAAGTCACATGAAAAGACACCAAATAATTTTGATGAAAAGCGTTCAAGCTATATATTTTAAACCTTCCATCTATCAGTCAAGTTGGTTCTTTTGGCACCTAAAACTAAAAGAAGTAACATATATAGAGAGATAAAATTTATAAGCAGATAAAAACAAATGATTGTGAAGTACCCTGTCAGTTATTTGAAATGAGACAGTTGCCAACAGCATTTTAAGAAGAGATACATCTCCTCAGATTTTCTGCATATAGATCTCATGGTCAAATACTATGGCATAAATTTTTGACAGCTTGATCAAAATAGATTGTACTTGGCATTTTCCATATCTGAAGCAAAAGAAATACCATAAAAAAGCCTTTAAGTTTACACTGCTTTTCATCATGGTATTCAGCAAAGATGCAGAATTTTCCTTTGAGCTGTCACAGGGACATTCCTGCTGCCAGAGTCTGATGTGCTGCACATGTGGACACCAATGGCAAGACTCCTACTCTCTCTCTGGCTCCAGGACAGCATCCCCTCAGCAGCTCAGCAGTGTTTCTCTTTCATTAGCTGTGTGTTTGCTGTGAATAAACATACACTGATCAGTCAATGGAGACTACCTCCTTTTCAAGCATTAATTCTCATGATACACTCAAGACTATAGCAAGTTTTTATTATACTGATTTCACATAGAAACAACACCTGAGACATGAAAGTGAAGTTAGGCTGGAAACAGAGCACTTGTCACTGAGAACAAAATGTAAGAATACTGTTGACTTACAATTCCCTGTTGTAGCTAGCAGGCAAATTTCTTATTAAAATTCCTTAAACCTGAAGTAACTTGATTTAAAAATTTTCAGGACAATTTGAACCCACTGAAAGCTACCCAAATGTTTCTTTGTTAAGTTCCAAAAAAGTTAATAAAGTTTAACTGTAGTAAACATCTTACGTAGGTCAATTTAAATAATCAGTCTTTTAAAGAATGCAATAACTGTACATACCATAGCAGAATCAATAATAAATATCTTTTATGCTTAAAAGACATACAAATAATAGTAGCTGGAAATACAACTTCTGCAAAGTAGGAAGTGAAGTAGGAATCTTGATATTATTTTGGTTGAAGAAAAATATTTGCAGTATTTTTGTTTCTTTTCTGTAGGTCCTTAGTCTTCTGTTGGTGGCAGAAAAATGACAACAAAAAAAGGTGCCATTGCTGGACATTTGGAAATTTCTTTCTTACTATTAAAAGCTATCTGTCTGAAAATAGACCAGGAAGAGATTATAACACTGGTCTGGTAAACTGAAGAAGACAATTGTTAATATGCATGATCAAGAGAGATGATACAATAATAGTTTGTACTTTACGATTAGATTAAGCATATTTGTATTTCAAACACAGATTCAGTTTTTGTTACTGAAGTGGGAACAAGAATTGCAGCAGCAGTTTGAACTGCAAATCTAATGGAAAACATTCAGAGTTGACTACACATGCAGACAGTTATACAAGATGAGCTTCTTATCAATGAAAGTAATAATGAGGTTTGGATCTACGTGGAAAAAAGATGGGGGTTTCAGGTTATGCTTGGACTGAGGTGATTCTGCTGTTGAAGAGACAGGGACAGCCTCTTGTAATGTTGTAGCTGGATCTGTTAGCACTCAAGTGTCATGATGAGAGTATCCATAATATTTGAGATAGTAGGGACTGATTTCTCAGTCTGATATCTTTGTTGACAATGAAAAGACTAATCAAATTAGCTGCAAAACTTCTGAAAACCTATTCCGAATGCACTTGTAACTTTGAGGAGAGAGAAGTTCTACAAAGAGCTACTTAGAAAAAAAATGTCACAGATTACAGAATATTCTCAGTTGGAAGGGACTCACAAGGATCATTGAGTCCAGCTCCTAAGTGAATGGCCCATACACGGATCTAACCCACAACCCTGGTTTTATTAGGACCATGCTCTAACCAACCGAGCTAAGCTCATTATGTATCAGTATTTTTTCATAAGACTCCAGTAAACAGTTTCCAAGGATGATTAAAGAATTTTAAAATCTTTTTTTCTCTTTGAAAGAGTTGGGAAAATTCTGTCTTCAGTTTCTTGTTATTCAATTCTGTGGTTTAGTGGTATCCCTCTTGACATCTTTAGGGTATTTAGAGAAAATGCTCTTTCCTGATTATTTATTCAGGTAAATAAATGCAGTCTATGACTCATATTTTGACTACATCTGACAAAAAATGTGCTTTAAACTACAGGTCATGATATTAGTCTGAGGCATAAAGATAAAACGGAATGGAAACAAAAGGAAATATTCCTCTTCCAGATTCTGAGATTGGTCTCTGTTGGAGAACTTCATGTTTTCCAGCAAGACTTTTTAGAATTTCATCTCTAAGACAAGAATGAAGATGAATTGGAGAAACTCCAGCTGACCTATATCATGCAGCAGATATGTGCCTTTCTAGAAAAATGGAGAGTAAATGAACGTTTGTCCATAGCAGGTGTTAGAGCAGCCTCTTTTGGTTTATCTAAAGAATGTATTTAAATAACAGTAAACTAAGTCTCCTGGGCCATGTTGTGTTAGTCACACACAGTCTTTCTCAGTGACACTCTCTGAAAAAGTCACCAAGAAACATTATTTTATAAATCCAAGTGTGTTAAACTTTCTGCTCGCATTCAAGGGGCATAAGTAGAACTATGGGGTTTACATGGTCCCATTAATTTATAATGATTAAGTCACACTTTTGATACTTTTAAACTTTTTAAGCAACTCAAATGTCTATGACAGTCACAGAAAAACAATGGTTTGTTAGATACAAGGCAGAGAGGTGCAGTGGAAGTTTCTTCACAGTGTGACACCAGGGCACTTCAATTCTGACCATTGGTGTTTCAGGTATGTGTCAGTGAAGATCTCATCAAATGTCACAAAACCATCTGTTATCAGACAGTTATACTAAAATCTCTGCAAATGAAATTAGCAGGATAAAATAATACTTAAGAAGATACTGCACAAAGATAAGTAATATTTAGTAGAATTTATTCTTGTACCTTTTTTTCTTTTTAAAGTCTTTGCAAAAATATAATCCAGAATTTCATGTTTTTCTAAGATTCAAATGTATATTAAAATCACACATAACAAAAAGGTCTCCTGCTAGGACTTGTCAAATCTTCCTGGAAGCAAATTCTCTGCTATCTATCCAGCCAGTGCACAGTACTTTGGGCTAAGACATTACCCGTGATTATTATCCAAGCCCAAAAAAAAATAAATGTTGCATGAACAGCAGCAGTATCTTGTACTGAAATGGGAAGAGCAAGGCCTTCCAAAAAACCTTATGGTTGGATTGCCTCTTTCCAGTGGTATTATAAAATTTGGGCAGATACCATTCTGTGTGAAAACAAAGATGCTTCTTCCTTTCCAAGTGCCCTCATACCCAGATATTTAACTGTATTGTGTGATGAGACTGACAAATTCCCTGAAATCAGGACTGCCCTGGTCATATGCTGAAGGAGATTTTCCTGTTTCACAGTTTCACCACTTCTGAAGCAAAATGAATCAGTGATGGCATAGAATAGCAATCATCAAGTTTAAGAAGGACTTAAGCAAAAACTCTTAACCAACTGAAACTTCAGGTCACTCTAGGCAATTAATCAGTCTGACTCCTAAGAAAATTTCTGTTAAGTGTTTGTTCAACTCTCTTCACAGCCTGTCTGTCTTCATGACCCATGTACATTCATGCACTTAAGTTTTCACTCATCAAGATGCTCACAGGAAAGTGGTCCACTGCCACTGAAATCAACGGGAAAAACTCACTGATTTCCATTGCATAAGGCCTAAACCCCACACATAAAGTTTTACACTGTATTCTCACACATCAAGTGTTAAACACTTGCACATGGGAGGAGTTGCAAGGAAATTATTAAATTAACATGGGATGTTGCTCAAAACAAAGGATTACAGACATTTCAGAGATCTCTTAAAATAGTCAGGGCACAGAAAGTATATGATGTAATTTATAATATACAATCATAACTTAATGCAGAAATAGAAGAGTACAAAATACAGTTTTTGCACTCCCTGAAAACTTGTAATAATTTGTACAGTCAAAAAAATTAAATAATAATAAAGAATAAATAATTACCTTTTCCAAAACAAAAACAAAAATGCCTTTGTTTTGGTTCCCAATGAGAAAGAAAAGAAAATTAACTTGTCAAATAAATTATATGCTGTGAATCACTTGCTAGGATCTGTTCATGAAACCAAGGCTTTTATAAAACACATTGTTCTATAAGAAAAAATGCTTTTTCTGTTTCTTCCCAGCTGCATGAAGGTCTTCTATTCAAAATTTCACTTTATTCTTCTAATTAATTACACATGCCTTTGTAGCTCTAACTTTAAAATGTTATTCAAAAAGAACATGCTTTTGAATCAATATCAATCACATTGTTTTATTTTCTCAAGGGAAAAGAGGGTGCTCAAAGGAAATAAATCTTATGTTGACACTAACTTGTTTCCCTATAGAATGTGCTTCTGGCATTTGGAAAGTCTGTAGTATTACTCTGTCTATAATAAATTTTCAAAATAACTTCTGGTTTTTTATTTGACTGTTTTGTTTCAAAAAAGGTGGAGGGCAGGATGATGTCCTCATAATCACAGGACTGATATTGTAAGTTTGCTGTTCTTTGCCCCTGACACACCATTCTTGGTTACCCAAACTGGTCTCAGCATTAAAAGGTAGGATGTAGTGGAGTTCTCTAAGTGATAGAGTGGTAAAGACCAGCCCTGATGTTTCTACCTCATACTGTCCTTTCCATATTGCTGCCAAAAACAAGATGTTTCAATGTGTCCCTGTTGAGATTTCTTCCTGTATAGACCTCTACATTGCTAATTCCCAAAATGTGATGTTCATTATCATATTACTTTTGCAAAGAATATAAAATAAATAATGTGGAAATTGCATTTTTATTTTTCACTTTTCAGAAATAGTTCCTGTCCATGGGACAGGTCAAAAGCAAGACAAATTGGGTTTAGCCAGTATGTCCACATACTAGTACTATTGATAAATTGGCATCATATTTACTGAATCCTATTAAAATTATATAGCAAACCCAGCAGACTACTGCATTGCAGCTCTTAAAAAAAGGAGGTTTGGGAAATACTGCGAGAAGTACATTTCAGACTAAATATTGCTGGCTTTACAAAGAAATCACAGAAGCAATTACGCTGGAACAGACCTCTGAGATCCTTGAGTCCAACCTATGACCAAACACTACCACTTCAACTAGGCCGTAGCACTAAGTGCCACATCCAGTCTTTCCTTAAATACCCCCAGGGAAGGTACACCACCACCTCCTTGGGCAGCCTGTTCCGATACCTACTCACCCTTTCCATGAAGAACTTCTTCCTAATGGCCAGCATGAACCTTCCCTGGTACAGCTTAAGGACATTTCCTCTTGTCCTGTCAGTGGTTGCCTGGGAGAAGAGGCCAACCCGCACCTGGCTACAACCTCCTTTCAGTTGGTTCTAGAGAGTGATAAGATTCCCCCGATCCTCTTTTTCTCCAGGTTAAGCAACCTCAGCTCTCTCAGCCACTCCTCACAGGACACACACTCCAGATCCTTCACTGCTGATGAAATCTTAAGGCTTGGAAAGCTGAAACAATTTGCCCTGTATAAACTGTAAAATCTTTGATCAGTAAGTTGACAGTCCAAGCCCAAGAGCAAAGTTCTACTTTTCAGCCAAGAATTCCAGAGGTAAGCATGCTGCTTCCAATTTTACTTTTTTTTTTCTTTTTTATTTCCATTATTGTTATATTTTCTACAGAAAAAAAAATAGTTGATAAGAAAAGCAATGTATCTCAAAGCAAAGCTTATTAAATGTCATAAAAATTCTATACATCACAGTATGGGAGAATTTTTTTTAACTTTTGAACTCCAGATTCTTCAAAGCATTGCTCCCCAGAATCTATCAAAGCAATGTGTACTATTGCTGTGGAGAGGATCTTATTCTTGATGCAATGTATTTGGTATCCTTTTTGAAAGAAGAAAGTCAATTTCTTGTCACAGAAATCTTTGAAGTTCATTCTAGTGGGAAGTACTTCTATTACTTTACTGTTTTTATTCACTGCACTCTTTTTTTTTTATGGCTAAAACTATTCCAAGAAAGTGGTCTTAGCAGTTGGCTGCTTATCACTTCATCTGTTCCTGCTGTTTATTCTTCCCTTGAAGCCACACTCCTGTGTTAATAGCACTGAACTTGTCCCTGTAGCTATTGGTCCTTATGCAGTAAAGCCACACACCACAGACATCAGATGCAATTAGACTGTAAATCAAATAATCAGGGGGAATGCCAGAAGTGGAACCATCATCTCTTCAGGACTTTAAATAAAACAAGCAAGGGGAATGCCAGAAATTGAACCATCATCTCTTCAGACTTAACAACGCAAATCTTGATAGCTTAAGTCAAAAACTAGTATGGACAGAGTGATTTTCACTTGCTTCCATGATCTTACAGTTGCATCTATACCAATATTAATACCGGTGTTAAAACTGATATTAATAGTAACAACAGCATCATAAAAATTCAGATAAACTGCCAGTATATCTTGAAGATTCCTCATTCATTGCTGATAACAGCTTTCACTAATCTTCTTTCCCTTTTTCTTTAGGAGATTTTGGTGTTCAACCCAGAGCCAGCGACAAAACAACAGCCTGACTTGCACAGAGCCAAAAGTCTTAAAATTGGCTCCTCAACACCACTGAGTTAGAAACTGTTACAGACAGCTTGTGGGAGAACTGGTGCAGCTCCACATATTTCCTTCTCTGTCAAATGCACCAGCACTAAAATGTAAATTTATACAATTTTATACAATAACTTAGGATTTAAAATTGTTATGGCTAACCCATTATAGAAATAAAGCAAGAACATTTAGTTTGTCTTGGACATATTCTGTGCTGACTTCTGTCTCTAACACACCAAAATTCAGGTATTTGACTTTAATAAGTCCATTTATTCTGCCCATATTTATATGATCATTGGAAGACTCTGGAAACTGAGCTTTGTGCTCACTAGATTCTCATGACTGAATTCATCACATTTTGACACCACTATTTTTTCAGATTCATTGTTAATATTTGAACCATAGCCATGGAATATCTTTGCAAGAGTGTATCTCATATCAGTCTCATGAATCTCAGGATTTAGTGAAATAGATTTTATTCTCTCTGAACCATCCTAAATTACAAAAAACCTCCACATTTGCTGATCATTGCATGGAATCATTGGTGGTTGTCCTAACTTGATTACAACTGAACTATCCATCTCACTATATAAATACGTTTTTCTCAGCTGTGCAAAAGTTTTACATGACATTTATTTAATTATTTTTTTATCTTGTGGTTTTTCCATTCTTCAAACTCAAGTCATGCTAACGTGTTTTGTTTGATCAAATTGCAAATATGAACCCAAGAACTTTCTGTGCTGGCATAACTTGCTTGTATTTTCCTGTGAGATATCTGAAAGTCAAGAGCAAATAAATATGGATTGAAGAAAGAGTATCTTTCATAATATGAAATTTCATAATTTGAGTCTTTCATAATTTGAATATGAATGGGACATTTGATTTAAAACAGTTACTCAGTTATACAAGGAGATAGAGAATCTTGACCAAAACATCTCTCCTTAAAGATTGTTCAAAGTGTTCTGGTTTTCCATACTTAAATTCTCTTGTGTCACTTTCTTTTGTTACTACAAAAGATAAAGATTTCATTTCCTTTACATTCTACTGGTAGCTGACTTTATTGTCACTGTAGGCCAATGAAAATTTTTCTAAGTCTATCCTGTTTCCCTTCTAATGCTAGCCTAAAATAGACACTATTTGGAGGATGATCTGTGAGACAGACCTTTTCTTTCAGCTCTATTGTGTGTCTCCTGACAGTCTTTTCATCTGCAGATATGGCTTCCTCAAAGCCATATCTGTGGTGTCTTGTGGATACAATGGGAGCATGACATGGGTAAAGCCAGCGCTTGAGTTAAATTACAGAAAAAAGTACTGTATTTTCTTAAGTACTTATATAGTTAGTTACCAAGCTTCCTTTTGAACTAGACGTAATGAACAAGACCATCAGGATCTAGTCTATAATCACAGATTCAGTTCCCCAAAATGTTCAGGAGAGTTCTTCAATCTTAGAAACACCAGTTCCTTTCTGTTCTTCATGCAGCTTTTAATAAAATTTACTTTTTTTCTGTCCTTATGTTCAGTGAAGTACTTTTCAAAGCTCAGTAATAAATGTTTTTAATTAACTTGTGATTGATTTAATAGGAACATTTACTCATAGTATTACACATGGTTCAAAAATCAGAGATAACTTACAGACATCTGCTCCATTCAATATCTGAGATATATTCCGTCTATAGTTGACAGAAAAAAATCCTCATACAACAGAGAGCTAGGGACTCACAGCCAGCTTCAAAATTATTCAGATGACCACAGTGCTCATTTAGCCATACAATTATTTGGTCCCATTTTAGTTACATAATTTTAACTGCAATATTAATATATCTCTACATCTTGGCTTTATTAACTACAAAATGTCAAGAAATACAGAATTCTTAAGTTGTCTAAGCAATGTGTGCATCACAGCAATCCATGCTATAAATGTACCTTCTGCACTGAACTCACTTTCCACACTCCACACAGGTTTCTTATAAGAAATTCAAACTACTTCTGGCTTGAATCCAGAATATTGAAAAGATTTTCTGCATTCATGGGAACAAGATTGAGGCCAAAAGTTCTGCTTTTTTGCACAATGAAACTCTTCACCAGAAAGATCTATTTTGGGTAAAGAGAAAACAATGTTTTTTCCTGGATACATTGAAGACTACATATTGAATCTTCATTATTGTGTATAAAATAAGAACTAAGATATTTCATAGAAAGCATTGCATTCCAGGTAAATCAAAGGCTGATTTTTGGTTTTATAGACACCAGGATTGAACACCCTGCTCCTCCACCCCTAACCTCATACACTGTTAGGAACTGTTCAGAAATAATTTTTGCCTGAGGGATTAAATTCTAGCATTAATTTCTCCATTAATATAAATTCAGATTCATAGATATGTTCAGTGTTTATTTCTAATATATTCAGAATACCTATCACTCTCTGCAAGATTTGAAAGATAAATGAACTCAAAAGAATGGGAAGAAATTCTTTGGCTCTGCACTGGGAAATAGTTATTGTTATAAAGATGGAAAATGTTTGATGCAGACATAAGGGACAGTGAAGCTAAACCACCAGCTTTATACAATAGGAGAAAAAAAAGCAAATATGCAATTTTTATATATTTGCATCACACCAACCATAGTTTGAGTTTAGGAAAACCTTCCACTGTTCATCTTGATAGCCCAAATCAAAAGGAAGTAGCATGTTATGCTGGGGTGCCAGGCCAGTGATAACATTCATATTTTTATAAGAATCAAAAAGAAAAAAAATTAAGTATTGAGCAAAAAAATTTTTGAAGAAATTAGAAGAAGGGCTGGTGGGAGAATTTTCTCACTGTCTTGTGAGGTGAAGAACGAAGCTTGGTCCTAAGCAATTAATACAATGTAGAAGATGAGATGTGTAGTAAGAATTACAGGAAAGTACTACCTTAAATATATCTTTGGCCTAGCCAGATATAAGATTTAAACAATTTAGTGAGCATGTACTCCATTTGAGTGCATAATTACAATGATTATATATGCTGATAGGGTAATTGAATTTGTTAATGACAGTCAGCCATTTGCAAATACAATTATTTAATTAATGTACACAATTGCAAATAAAACATTGTGCCCTTCACAGGTTTTAAAAATCACTTTCTGTATTCTGGAAATTGGAAGTGGTGATGGGATTTTAGTTTGCTACTCCACACTGATCAGCAGTTTTGTAATCTACAGTCTTTAATCAGACAAGCAAACTCTTCCACACCTGTATCTGACTGTAAAGAACAAGAGTGTACACTATCTCTTCGCCTTGTGAGCTAAAAGGAGAGAAAGCTGTTCCTGCAACTTTGTTAGTTAACTATTCCTTAGTGGAAGGTTAATCACACTCAAACAATGGAATAGAGGGGGTGACTGCTAGCTGCTCCTGTCATGCTTACAGTCATGATCTCTTAAAATTCTTCTAAATGTCTGCTTGATTTTGACCAGGTTAAGATCCGGAAATTCCTTGGTACAGTGCAGCTCAGCAGGCATTCTCCAATCACCAACATCACAGTACCTTGAGCAGCAAGCATGCACACCAGTCATCCTTCAAAATAGCACATCAGTCCTTTCTGGGAGTCTTTTTTTTTTCCATCTGTCTGATCATGTGATACCAGTCAAAAATCTGGACAAGTCATTATTGCAAACAGTTCCAAGGAATACAGAATTAGCAGAACTATGAGCACATCAGATAATGACACTTGGTGATATTGCTGAATTTCAGTATCACATTTTCTATTACAAACAATATGACTCACTTAGTAAAATACAGAGATCCTAAAGCACTTTTCCAAAGTAGTAAAAATCATAAAATAATATAATATAGGTCAGAAGCTTTCACTGTGATCATGTGTGGCTTTCCACATAATACTTTCCTGGAGATTTTAACTAGCCATTCTTATCAATTCCTGATGAAGTAGCAGAGGGAAAATTTACTTCTTTCTTATTATTCAGTAATTCAGTGGCACACCTGCAAATACAACTCAAACTCTGGACTTCCAGCACTGCACTTAGTCCTAGAATAAATTCTAATATGGTAGGATATCAGAGAAAGAGAAGGAATTGCACAAAATATCTTGATACTAAGCTTTATTTGCAGGGATTTGTAGCTGTACACTAACTTCTGCGATGAAAAAAAAAATTTAAAACCCCAAAACAATTAAAAAAAAAAACGCAACAAACTCAACTCACACAAACAAAACCAAAAGAAAGAGGCAAGTGAAAAGAAAAAGAATAGGCAGGTACAAAGAGCAGTGATAGGATCTCCACACACACTTATTCCTCTGGGTGGAAAGATATTTGACCACTAGAATAAGAAGCCCAAAAAAAGTGAAGCCACCATTTTTGGAGATACTCACAACCTCACAGGACATGATTCTGAGCAGTCTGATCCTGCTTTGAGCAGAGGGTTGGACTGGATGATCTCCACAGGCCTCTTCCCATCTCAGCTACTCTGTGATTCTGCTACAAATGTCTAAGTACTGAAGAGCCTGTGCAACAGATTTGGTGGGTTTCAGAGTTATCAGAAAAAATCACCATCATTTCACTGTGAATACAGCACAGATTAGTCATTTAATGAAATCTCCTAAAATTAATTAATATTTTCTCCCTGGCTTTATTTCATAATTAATAACACAAAGAGGCATAAAAGATCACCAAATTGCACGGAATACACTACTTTAGTAACAGGGATTCCTTGTAGGAATCTGGATTCCTTCCTTTAATCTGTGAAAACCCCTAATTCTGCTTTATTTTTAGACCTCTTGCCATTACACTCTTCCACGACATGCTGATATGCAGCATGTTCATGTTCATCATTGTTGACTAAGGCCCTGTTGCCACTGTGTAGAGAAAATATCAGCTTAGCCTGCAATAGCACTAATCATAAATAACCATCACAAACAAGCATTTATGATATAATCTATACCTAGATTCTTAGCTCAGTAGCCATGTGGTTTGAAATGTATTTAATTTCTGTACAAGTTAAGGGCAGGGAAAAAGGTCATACAGACAGGACAGGAAGATTCTGCTTTTCCTTTTTAGATTCTCTTTTTGTATCTGCCATGACATTTTTATGTTTCTTATAGAACAGTAGTAATCTAAGAATATTAATACTTCTCTATTTCACAAAGAAAGTGGATAACTTAAGTTTGTAATGTATGCAGAAGTCTTAAAGGTAATTGGAAGACATTTATTTTGAGTCTCAGTAGAAAAACACATAAGGAAATTTTATTATATAGGGTTGTTACTTCTCACTACTTGCAAATTTAGGATGGATTCTGCCAACAGTTGTCCTTCCCTCTGTTCTCAGAAAAGAGGCCAGGGAGGACTGAGTTCAGAAAACTCATGGATATTCTGCCATCACATACTATGTCAAGGATGACATCCTGCCCTCAGGTTTTGGTACAGTATCAGTTTATTCCCCTGAGGGAGTAACTTCATGCTCACTTCTCACCTCTCTGGAGTGCGTGTTATCTCATTGTGATAAAACATTGGGCATCAAAAATATAAGGTCTTGTGCTATCCTGATAAGAGTGTTATATTTTAAATATGTAGTTGAACTCTCACTGGATTCATTCAAAAGTGATTAAGAAAGGACAAAAGAAGGCTTTTATACAAACAGCTCTGCCTATAGGGGTTGAAAGTGACCTAAGTGTATTGCATCAGACCAGTACTTAGATTTGTGTTTAATTGCAAAACTTTTCTTTAAACTGTTACTTAAATGGTGCAGAGAATGGGTGAGAAGATGGATATCAAATCTTCCTGGTGAACATCCTGCTCATTACATGGTACTCTGCAGACCTTTAAGCCTAAAGCACTCCTTTGAAACTCTATCACTTTCCATAGGCACTGTGAGATGACTCGGAGTATGCTACAATTTTCCCCATTTTCATGAGGTGCTGCTGTTTATGTTGCAAAAAACTTATACTTTCTAATGTCACATCATGTAGATGATTAAGTTTACAGACTGATTTAAGGCTTTAAGTTCCTTTCAGTTCTTGCTCTCTGAGAACATATTCTTAATGAACAATTTTCTTCAAGTTATACCTCCATAACAGCACAAGCAATCTCTTTTTACTAACAAAACAACTTCAGGGTTTGTTGTTTTGGGGTTTTTTTGTCAGTTAAAAACTATAGTTCATAATCAAGAATCATGACCTGCTTTTGTTCATAATCTGAAGTTATGTAACACATACTACCTATAACAGGCAAAATTGCAATACCTTAATTCCTAATGGGTTCTATTTTACTTGGAAAATGCCTCAACCCAACTAATTCAATAAAAGGGCACTAAAACACCTTGTCTATACAGCAAGGCATCAGTTTTGCTGATGGCTACCTGCAGTATCCCAGTTCTCATAAATAGCAAACATCTCAAATCTTAGAGGACACGACAGCAGTCCAGGTGCAAGTTTCTTTGTCAAATCGCTGTTCAAATTGACAAACTACTTTAGGAGAGGATAGTGATTATCTTTAGAAACATTGTAACATGGGAGAAGCTTGATTTAATTTAGTCACCAGCACTGTAATTTAAGTCATGATGCATGCTTTAATTATTCAAAGCAAAATGTTCTTCTCAGAGAATTTTCATTTGGGATCCAGTCTTTGGGAAAGCCGAGTCATGTATGGATTTTCTTACCACAATAACTGTAAATATCAGGTAGAATATGAATGGAAATTTTTACTAATTCTGTTTAGCTAATGATGAAATCCTACTGTGTTAGAATTGTATGACTGATAGAATAATCATTAAATTATATACATTAAATTTATTAATTCATATAATTATATCGTTACAGTTTTTACAACTACTTTTGGCCCAATTAATGATATTACTCTATTATTCCTTCCCATCCCAGTTACAGAATTCCATATTCATATAGGACTCTTCTGATACAGGACCAATAAGTTAATTACTTACCCTTAGCACCTGAATAGTCACACTGCATAAATTGTTCATGTCAAGAAATTTGAACAAAACTTCCCTTGTAAGAATATTACTAAAAGCATGATTTTTGAAGTCATTCTTAAACTTGGCAAGATAAGTAGACTAACAACAGCAATAGATTAGTGATCATTACAGTGCTTCACATTTACATAACACTTCTAAATATTTTATAATATATACATGACTAAATTAAACCTCAAATGCTTCCAAGAGACAAAGGAATAAATTACGCTTACCTTGGAACTCTAAGACAGAGAAATGTTAAATCACTGAATAAAGCTGAAGTTTAAAGTGGTGGGGGTGGGAATCCCAGTCATACACTTGAGCCTTGATCAAACTAGTAGCACTGCCAGAACAAAACTGAAAAGATACAGATTAACAGCCAGAGATTCTGGAAGGTTTTGTGTAACATCTATTAGTGGAACTGTCTTTAATTTTACGTCATCCTATTTCTGGTAAACAAACTCTTCCATCCTAACCCACCAGATCTCCAATATAAAATATTAGAAAAAAAAACAGTCCTGAAGAAGATCCCTTGATTCAAATCCAGACAGTTGTGATTAGTATAAAATCACTGTCCTGGGTTGCAGTGTATTCTATTACCATCCTCAGGAGCTGTTGAAACCAGGTGGGGCAGTGTTTCCTTGCCTCCTCCCCCCAGACTATCTTTCTGTTAATTGCCCATCATTGTCCTGCCGCATGACTCAGAGATAACTCCCTCCGGACTATCTGCTGTTAACGAGTCTAATCAACACTTTGCCTCATGACTCATTACCCCATTGTGAGATGCTCCACCCAGAGGGAGGAACCAAGCATCCCATCGTGGATATAATCTGGGACTCTGACCACCAGAGACAACCCTTCCCACGGGATTTCCAGAGGACAGGAGCTACACAGCCACCACTGGACTTCCTGAGGAAGAGCAGACTGTTTTACTACAGGATCACTGCTTCAGAGGACTGCAGCCACCATTCTACCAGACTGCTACCACCACCCTGCCTAACAGGGTGTCAGGTTGTACCTTGACTCTGTCAGTTTGACAGTGTTTTCTTTTACTTTTTTTCCTTTTCTTTAATTTCCATTAAATTGTTATTCTGACTTGGTGCCTCCCACTGGTTTGTTTTCAAACTAGTACAATCACTTTGCTGTTTTGAGGTTTCTTTGCTGTTGATTTTTAGTGAGTAACTAGAGTGGTTTTCATATTACAAAATATATTACCATCATTATTAATAAGGACCCTAAGTCCTGCTCTGTTATATGAAGACAGTCTTGAATTCTGATAAAATAAATCAACTCAGAACATAGTATACACTGTTGATCTATGTGTACATATGCAGCTTACAATGCATGTATAGTCATTTCTTACTGTAACAGGCCAGTTTCATGTACTTTTAGAATAAATTAGTCCTCTTTACATGCTCTTCCTCATTTTTTTAAAAGAAGCTGTCTTTATGACTAAACTTTACTGCATTCCCAGCCCCTCCAGACCCAAAGGGATACAAAAAATTGGGATGGAGTATTTTAGCACCAAAAGGTTTTTCCACATGTGGTGAACCTATGGATTTAGTTACAAATTTCTTATTAAAACCAACGGAAGCCTCAATTGTTTGGAATGTCTGGGCTTTAACAAGGTCTAACACATGTTTAACTATTAAAGATATCCTGAAAAGTTTAGCATAGTGATCATTGCATGCAGAGTGTCTTTGCTACTCACTATTTGATCTTCTCTCTGCAGTCATTGAACACAATATTTCTTTCTCAAGGCAATCAGTAAAGACAATATTGAAAAATTATTACAAAATGCTGTCCTTTTCACTTGCTTCTTTGGATTTTACAAACAAAACTAGACACTATACATATGCCACATAGCCTGATTATAGCCAGGGAAAATCATGCGTACTCTAAGCAGTCATTGCAATTATACTAAATCTGAATCACTGGAAAATTAATGTCCTTGTATGTCGTTAAACGCAAGTGCTGGAATGACACTGGCTCTTATGTCTTACGAGACATAAGGACTAAACTTTTAGCTAGTGGCTGAATAGGACAGGATTCAATATCTCCACCTGTAAGGCAGTGATAGCTGGGGGCTTGGAGGGTTAGCTTAGGTGGCCAGGGTTACTATCATATTCAGTACTATCTTCCATCTTTCAAAACCTCCTGTGGTTCACATGTATGAAGCATTCTGGTACACAGTGTTGCCAGAAAAAGGGTTCTGCATTCACAGGGGGATCAGAAATGATCTGTTTCTATAAAATGTGACAGTCTCTGGAGATAAAAGGCATTTCCTAAGTATCCTCTTCAACTCTATTTCTGAGTGCTGGATAAAGAGGAGACATTTTGATATTCCTCCTAGCACTTTTGTGCAATCAAGTTCTACTTCAGTTCTTATTCTATAGTCACCTTCTAACAAGTGGAGATGCATAATCAGACCTCATAAATGAGGCATGCCACTACATAATCTATAATGAGATGTACTCTTTCTTATAGCAAAGCATCTGGCTTCTGCATTTTAGTATCAATCCAGACACTGCATATTTAGCCCTTGATGATGAACATTCCTGTTAAAATGCATTTCTTTTAATTCTGTGGCAAATGATTACTAAAATGAACTCAATACATCTACAAATCATTTCAGTAGATGACTACAAAAGGCATAGAATGTTATGTTAGCTAGAGGAATTGCCACCTACTATGGGAGACTGCTGTGTAAAATTTATTTAGTGTATGCATGATGATCACATCAGCCAGGATATTACAAGACTGAAATCAATTACTAATTAGAATACATAAGATTCAAAAATTAAAAGCAATTTGAACTGCACAGAGGAGGATAAAACAAGCTCATAAACAAGCAGCTTTCCTAAAAATATTCACCACATTTCCTAAAAATGGTGGAGTGGCTTTTATTGTCCCCTCCTCCAAATATTTCACTCTTGTATTAATGAAGGACATTAAAAGTCACAAAATAATGAGTGGGAGAAGAGAGGCAAGGATACAAAGAATGAATTAAAATTCCTGAAGAAAATTAGCCAAATGTTTTGCTTTAAAGCTGTCACCTAGCAACTTGAATCATTGCTAAAAGCATAGTTCCTTTTTTTTTCTCAACTTCAACTCAACTCCTTTTTCTCAACAAGGTAGGCAGTAGAAGTTATGTGTAATCAGATACTCAAATGGTCTATTTCTGTGTTCTGTCACAAGCAGAAGATTAGCTTTTCACATTTTATAAAACCAAATCTCAGTTTGGGTTCATGTCACACTAGTAGAGGTTGCTCTCATCAGCTGTGGTTATTGCAGTCTAAGAATTTGTTATACACTGAAACTGTAAACGGTTTGGAAGCAGGCTTATAAAGAAATATTCAGTCACCTCAGATGAACCCATCCTTAAGTCCATACTAATTCTATAACATTGATAACATGAGCAATTACATGTTATGGGTTCAGTCACCTCCAAGGAACAACAGGTGGAAGCAAATCAGGTCCGTGTTACCTGTAGTGCAAGTGATCAGCAAATGACATGCTGTGAAAATGAAATTAGAACTCAATGTCGTGCCAGACTACATGACTGGAAAGTCCATCACAGTAAAACCACAGTAAAACTGCGCCCCATTTAAGGTAAAGTTGGGCAGCCTGTGGGCCAGCTGAACTCCAGAACTGAGTTGACATCTCTAGTTCAACAAGAGCACTACGTTTCTTCATGAAGCATTATGTAGAGCCATCTCACAGAAAAATGAAATAAAACCCAACAGAGGCTGACTTACACTGTGTTATCACTTAGCATATCTGCTTCTTGCCTTAGGAACATGTTGTTCAAATACATAAACTTTTGATAGACAAATACTGTACTGTGTCAGATGATTGAGGTGACAAGAACATATAATTTTACCATCTTCTCCACCAAAAAAAATGTGGTCTTCCTTCCTGTCTCCTTGTCTCTAAAGTACTGAGTATATATTATATTTATGATTTTCTTCTTTGCAGTTTTCTTCTTTCCTAATTTTGCAGCTCAATGTCTTATTCTCACTCTTTCTGTCTGGTCAGAATATTTCTAAATTATTCTCTAACATAACATCTATTGTATTCACCTCCCCCAAAGTGTCCTTGTATTTATGAAATGAGTTTTCTGTGCTTATATGAAAAAGTTCTTCAGATTTATAACCCCAAGTACAGTGAAGCAATATTGAAGAAGCAGATAAACAATCTGAATTTATGGATAAATGACTCTGTAGGTCAACAATTCTAGAATCCATCATGGCCTGCCAGTTATATGCTGTCTGTGCATGCAACGTGTAAAGAATATAGAGCTAAAAAGTTTTCCACATCAGCCTAAAAGGATCATAAACTAATTTTGTGCATAGTTACAATCACTTTAAACTCATCTGCTAGCAGAAAAAACAATTCAAAACATGCCCAGTGAAATTTAAAAGGTTGATCTCTTTACCCATGATGTATATTAAAACCTTTGGGTTTGTGTAGAAATGGTCTGGGAATCTATAGACAGTCAACTCCTGCATCTTAGCTCACAGAATATTGGCACTGGTCTAGATGTCAGTATCTTCATAACCTGCCTGAACTAAATCAGCAGAACGTGTCTGTCTGTGCTCTAAGCATATGCAGGAGAGCAAAGAGTTTAACGCCTCTAATTTGAAGGCAAAGCAGAGACTATTAAAGGCAGTGCAAGGTCATAACAAATCCAAGCTCATTGGAATGTCAGATTTTAATTTAAATAAATAAATAATGTTATTTTCCCTGTGAATTTTATTTTTAGTATGATGACATCTGGTTGGTTTCAAGCTATTTGGACTTAATATCTAAGTCCTGACTACTGTATACACTTTTACGATATAACAGAAGGTAAAAGATAAAATGAGTTCTGTAAAGCATCTTTCACAAGAAAGGTGCTACTCTGTCAGAATCTTATAGTTGCAATAATTTTTAAAGACCTTTTAAATTAAACAAATGCAAATATTTCAAACTCAAATTATCTACATTTTCAATTTCCCTCTACATGGTTTTTTTTCAGTTTATAAAACTATCTGAAATACTTCAAACTGAAAACACAAGATGATTTTTAAAAGGTTTAATTATGTAACAAGTTGAAATTATATTTCCACATCCTATCCATTTTTTCTCATATATAAACCTACTTTTACATATATATTTTGAATGTATAAGATTGAAAACTAATCAGGCATTTTACCTAACATACAGGCTAACTTGTACAGGACAGTCAAAAAATAATCTACATAGAATAAACTGTTATTGCCAGTCTTTCTATTGCCCAAAGAAAATAAAACACTGTGTTATGCTGAATCTATCCAGTTTATGTCAGTGGAGCCTGGCTGTAAATATCTCCTGACAATTCGGCAACAGTGTAAAAATGGTCATAAAGAAAGTTTCAAATCCTTGCTGAAAATCCTCAGCAAGTAGACTTGCACATCCTTTCAGTGAGTTGCCATGGGACATGCACTGTGAAAGTTCTCTTTCGTCAGGAATTATTTTTCCATATTGAGGGAAGGGGGTATCCCCCTGTTTTCTGAGCTTGAACTTGCCTCTGTCATCTCTCTTTGTCCAGCTGATCTGAAAACATCTGCCTTAAAATCTATACCTTATCCCCTTCTACTTCACTATTAACCCATAAACAAAAATAAACAGAGGTGAGATATTGATTTTGCATCTTTTTCTTCATTTTTAGGATAACTGAAACACATAAAAGCTGACTGTTTCTGTTCATTTATTGAAGAAAATAAAATGTAGGGGTCTTCATTTTACAAGAATGCTCACATTTAAGTTCCAGTGCTGCCCAAATCAAGTATCCTTTAATTTTATCCCCGATAGAGAACACTGCAGAACGAGTAACAGCTATGAGGGAAAATGTTAGAATAACAGAGAACAAATAAATTATGAAAAGAGAGGAATTGTATAGACAGTAGAATAAGAGATTTCATTTTTCTCTCAGATATAAAACAGCTTCTAGAAATAATACTGAAATAAGCATTTTTCTGATAGCAGTAACAGCAGAAAAGCATCCTCTACTGACCTGTAAGTCATATACAGAGAGTATTCTGGTTACTATTTTATCAAGAACATTTGACCACAATTCTAAATACCCTCAAGTAAGATGATTTCTCATTCACACTCCCATCCTCATACCATGCTATATGCATTTGCTCCAGACCTTTAAAATTGTCTTCTGTATTTGATCTTCATTCACTTTGATGTTCAAGCAAAACAAACATACCAAGAATCAATATTTTCCTAGAATCTGGTTTAATGTTAATAAAATAGTGCCATAACACCAGTGTGTGTGACTACATTTTTTTGTCCTTTTGTGCTTCTGATCATGCTTCTTTTCTTTAACAATTTAAATGAGTAGAGATACACATCTGCTTTGGTAAGCCTCTCCTAGGGATGGTGTTTCAACAGCAGGTAGACTAGAGTTCAGACCCTTATTCACTTTCTCCTGTTTCTCCAGGTGCTATTCTTACACAAGTTCAGATTCATATAGCAGATTCTAGTACTAAAGGATGTAAAAAACACAGTTTCTGTGTGAAGAATGTTAGAACCTCTAACCAGAGAAACGAAGAGGCATGGAGATCTAATGGAGTGTCTTGTCCTGTAATAAAGTGCCCTTTTGTCCACACAAAATGGCATAGTACAATTGCAGCTGAAGATTTGGCTATACCTTAGGTTTGCCAGTTCAAAGCTTAGGAAAAATAAAACCAAAAAATCTCCACTCAATATTTTTCTTTCTCTTTTTGTTTTTTGCTTCCAAATAGGATTTTAGTGCAAGTGAAACATAATGCAGATTAGGTTTGCAGTTCTGGGGGGGACACAGACAAGAGAGACTCTCAGGGTCCAATAAAGATGCACAAGATACACCTCCAAGTACTCAGGGAAAAGTCATAATTTAATATTAGTTCCATTGTTCATACTACTTCTAAAATGAAAACTCAAAATTGCCGCAAATTAATTTCTTGAGAGTGAAAGGAAAAAGATTTCATAAGGATGAAAGAACACTAGAAAACAAACAGGAAAGAAACTTACATCTTCTGTGGACCTTTACTGAACTCTTTGTGGATGTCAAGGTAAAAATATGATGTTTTTAAAGTCGGTATCTTTGATCATATAGTGTGCAGCTTCCTTCCTCTTTTTCCTTTTTTCTCTTCCATTTGTCTGCAAAAAGCAGTAATTCACTGATTTAGATGTGAAAGAATTCCAGATCTCCCTCAAACTTGATTAAATGTAATAAACGGTTCACCACAGTGCATTTGCTTAATGCACTTATGCACAGTCAATTGTTTTCACTTACAATGCAACATTATAATATTAACCTTAGCAAGGAAACTATGCTCTGCCTACTCTTTGGATAAAGTGTGCAACAGTGCCTTTGATATGTTTTACACCATGTATCCACCATGGTATAATTTACTGAGAATAGAGTAAGAAACAAAGCAAGAAAAACCTCAGTAATTTTTTCTGATAGCTTTAGCTCTTGAATGAGTTGTATGTACACTGCATCCTATTGTGTAGGTAAGGAATGTCAGCATTATTTCCAATAAATCCATAAAACCACACCTAGATTTCTAATATGATGAATTGGAAAACTGACAAACATGGAGACTTTAGGTCACCTGGCTCAAATTTCACTTTGGCTGGTGATGAGTCAGAGTCATCACTGCCCAGAGTTAGTTTACCAGCCCACTGGTGAACCATGATGGTGTTTGTTCAGTCACAGGTGGATGTGGGGCTTGTGGCATTCCAGTAGCCATTTATTTCGTTTGAAGTGGGAAATAAAAACCCCCACTGTGAAAGCTAAGTTGCAAGCATGTGCTTGAGTTAGTGTTTATTCCTCAGATAAAAACCCCCACTGTGAAAGCTAAGTTGCAAGCAAGTGGTTGAGTTAGTGTTAACTCCTCAGATGATTTCTGTAGCCTGCTACAAAGTTATACCAATAATGAATACGTTCTCTCTTTACAATAAAAAGGAGACTAGGAAAAGCCATATCTGGGTTTATCTTTCCAGTATTTCTCCCTCCTTTTAAATCTCTTAAAGCATAAGCCTTTTTAAAAAATTAATTCAACCAGTAATATTAAATAGTGCCTATAAGTGGATTATAAAAACATCACTCATGTTCTATGCGTATTTTAATGTCACATTAAAAAAAAAAAGGAAATACAGGTACGTACATGTTCTCGTGCTATGCTTCAATTTCAGTAAGCAAATGTACAGCTCTACATCAAGGACTTGCATGGCCACAAAATGTATACAGTTATTTGGCAACTCATTAGCAAAAACTAATGCAGATGTGATTAATTCACCAAGCATAATCATTGTGTACAGGTGCAGGCTTTGCAAATTTGACCTGTAGTAAGTGACACATCAGATTTGATGAGCTGTAAGTCTAGGGGAAAGGGAGACTGCTCTTTCAAATAGCCCAGGGGCACATACTACACCATGAGATCAAAAATGTTGACACAAAATAATCAAATTAATTAGCAAAGTCTTCTAAATATATGTGAGACAAAATATTGATGGAATATTCCTAGCTTTGCCTTTAAGTAAATGAAAAACATTAATCCAATCATATATTTAAAGGAGGGCAATGAAAAGACAAAGCAAGACTGCAAGTGCTGATCCACTGACCCAAACCATTTTCCAGTGTGTCATTGTGTGCCATTTATTAATCTGAGCTGTGTGTCCAGACCAGTTTACCTACAAGGGTGAATGCAATAAAACTTAAAGTGGTATCTCAATGAAATTATCTATCTATAAGGAATTCCGACAGAAATTCCATGAAAGTCCACCAAGAAACAGTAAGAATATCTGGACAATCAGAAAAAAATTATTCAGAATCTGTTCTGAAAGGAAATGCTAATCAGCAGGCCTTCCAGGTATGAAACACTGAGGATGAAAACCCCCAAACCCAAAAAACCCCAATTTTAAAACTCTTGTGTTATTTATTTCTATTTCACTGAAATGTGATCTATTGTCCAAAAACACCTCCCGTTGTAAGCTACTTCCGTCATAAATCAGAGCTGTATGTCTAAATAGGCTAAACTTAATCTTGAACACAAATGTAAATGTTTGTATCTGTCCTTTTGCAGAAGTATTTCAGGATTCTTCAGCTTCTGAAACAGGTGATAAGTTATTCCCTGTTCCATGCAAAGGAGACTACTTTGTGATTTCTTCTCACTGCTTCAGGACAGAAAAAGATAAAACCAATCCAAATATAAAATGTAGGCAATTTTTATTGTAAAAAACTACTAGCAATTTTTAATGGAAAATACAAAATACACGTTTTATGTCCCAAAAAAATATTCTAAAGACTAATAAAAACTGTAGAGGAATTAATTTGTAGATAGAAGCTTCTATTTGGAAAATGAGTTGAAAAATAAAGAATTGATCATCCAGCCTTGTTATTAAGTAATTCATCTTTTCTCTTTCTGTAATGTTTTTATAACATGGGAGAATTAATTCAGCATGTTTCAATTCATAAAAGATCAGAAAGGAATTCTGAAAACAAATACATCAGCTTTATCAATGACAGTTTGTCTAACACGCACCTGGGGATTGTTACAGTGGGGATTCTGTAACACGATGTATCAAACAAGGAGGCCCATGGGAAAGAAATATATATGAACAGATTCTTGATAGCTGTTTCAGAGATGTTTATTTCTCCAGCCGCATGGCCGGAGCTCTGCTGAGGAACTGTTCTAGTCACGGGACCAAGGGTCCTTCTGCCCACGCAGGGAACACAAACCAACCAATGGGAACGAGGCTGAGCAGGGGCAGGGAAACCCCGTGTCTGTGCCCTCAGGGCCCCTCTCCCAGGGCTACACGGCGGGGGAGGAGCTCCAACAGGGGATAATATTTTTTTTTTTGTAAAAAAACTTGAAAAGATATTTTTATCTTGTTCCTGTCACTCTTTCCAGAGGTTTGTAATCTGAGTGGTTATTAATGTCTCTCATTAATCTTGGATGAATTAGGGAGCCAGGATCTTTGAGGCTCAAGTCAATTATGTATAAATAGAGTCCATTATTTACAGCACCATTATGTCCCTAGCTCATTTATTACATAAATCTTTTCCTATCATCTGGAATTTATCCATCTTTGTTAGCTAACATTTCTGGGAAAATTAAAAAAATTGTGACTGAGGTAAATCACATCTTACTAAGCAGAACTAGATATGAGTCTAGCTTATTTCATTTCTCATGTTTTTGACTGGTTTTGACTCTTTTTGACAGGAGACGATTTTCAAAAGCAGTAGAGGCAAAATTGCTGTAGATACATGTCAAAAGTAGTTTCAAACATATGCTTTCCTCTTGCAAAAGAAGGGGTTGTGTCCTTGAGAGCCTTATTAGCCTATTATGTGATGTTATTGTGAATCTTAACAGCAAAATTGTAAAGCAGAAGAGACAGCTTAATTTTTTTTTTTTATATAGTTTGGATAGTTACTCTGTTAATTTTTGACCCTGCTTGAGTTGTGAAAAAACAGGACATTGGTCAAAACAATATAATAAACATCACAAAATCTGCTTAGAAAATTGTTCTTATTTTAATTAATCAGCATAATAAAGACAAGAATATTGAGCAATTATCTTAATCAGTCCTTTACTTTCTTTTATTTTCTCTTTTAGCACAATTTTATGTTCAAATTTCTTAAATTTTTAGTTTTATCTCCCAACAGCTGCAGCTACAGTTACCTGGTTTTATAACTATAAGAAGTTACAGTATGGAAATATGGAAAAGAAGTAAGAAGCAGAGATATGTATGTTTCAGACACTGATCATCTTGGGTGGGGTGGGGAGCAACAAAGAGCAAATTCTTTCCTTTAGTAATTCTTAACCTTAAAATGGGTTTATCTAGAATGAGAAAAACCTGTATCAGGTCTAAGTGAGAAATCTGTTCTGCATAGAAGATCATCATGCCCCTCAGAGGGTTTGACAAATTTCACATACACTTCAGCACAGAGTACGAACTGACGAAAATGAAATATTATGGTAAGTGATGAAATACTATTACTTATCTTTACATTGTGTCTGTTCTTTGCATCATGTATTTTTTTTAACCCTTTTATGTTACTGAGTAGTCTTCTTTTTATCCATCACTGGTCAGAGGCTTCCCTAGCTACATGTTCTTGCTACAACCAAATAGAGGAAGTTTCATTGGCTTCTCTTCTGTCTTCACTTCAGTGTCACAGGCTGCAAATCAAAATAGAGGACATCTGCATTGGTCTGGCTTCAAGCAGAGCTTGAGAGATAGACAATAAGTGAGAAATCATTACAAATACAGAGTAATGATACATTTCTAATGTCAGATCATCCCAGCATTTCAAAAGCCTTTCTCAGTTTTTGACCTAATCATTTAGGTCAAGAACTTAGAGCATTTAACATTTATGAAATATGTTCTGTCTTAAGAATTTAATCTAGCTTCTTCTGAAAGGTTCTTGATCTTTGTAAATATTATATATTTATGATTTTAATGGTACAGTGCCAGCATTGTCTATCATTTATGAAAAACACCACTCAAGGATTCATTCATTGCCCCTTTTGATGGGCAGCTCCTTGTGCGTAATGCCAGTTTTTGCTCTTTAAATAGAAAGAGTTAATTTTAGGGAACAAGAGAAATTATATTACAGGGTCTGAAGACTGTATTTAATTTATAGTGAATTGTTCATGCAGGGAAATGGATTTTGCAATTAAATGAGAGATTCCAAAGCTTTCAGCTGTTTAATAAACCATATAAATACAAGAGATGGGTTGGGATTGAACATCTCAGCCCACCTGCCTACTTGCACATATGGCTGAAATGCTCTTGGGTAACAGAGAATAAAATAACTTCTTCCCTATTCCTATAAACTAGGACACTCATGAACAGGAGTGATAGACAGGCCAACGAACCAGGCAAATGAACACCACTGGTGGTGGGATATTTCAGGGGACACCTCTCTGGCCCACTTCACAGTTCAAATAAAAAAAAATTTGAGAGATGGACCACAAGGCTTAAAATTTCATATTTATGGATTTTTATTCATTATTCTGATGATAATTTTGCATGGTTCTCTTTCAGTATTTATCCTATATTTCATCTTCCATGAATGATAGTAAAAAAAAGATACCTACTAACAATTTTAGGAATTAAATATGAGACATCTCTCTCTGCAACCAATATTCACACCTTCTCCCCTCCCTCACCTCTGAAAGAATCATTTGTTAGATGACAAAACAGAGTTTAACCAGAGCTAATTTCAGTTTTCAGGTTTTGTACCACGGGCTGAACGCAACTATCAGGTAATCATAATAAATCTTGTTCATTAGTAAACAGCCTTATTGAGCTATACACTCCTAAAGAAGAAAGTGTAGACTTAGGTCCCAAAACAGTAATTTTACAGGAATTATAAATTTACTTTCATCTTTCTCTGGGCTGCTAAATTCTCTCCAAACCTTTTTAACTTTTCATTTCACCATATTAAGCTTACAAAATCAGATACAGCAAAGAATAATTTTGAAATGTAACAGGAATTTTCTTTTGTTTTCCTACATTTTGACATCTTTCCCAGGATTTTTTTACTCTAAACCTTTTCAAGGTACCTGGGAGTTTCAGCAATATAATAGTATTTAGAACTATCTTAGGTGACCACCTGCTGTGAACACTAAGTACCAAAATTGAATTAATGAAAATATTATCGGTCAGTGTGAGAATTAACACATACAGGTAACCAAGGGCAACCATCAAACCTTGGCTGAAATGCAAAGAATGGGTTTATTTCATTACCTCACTAACAACATCAGATGGCAGAGACACACAGGGACACAGGTTCCGTTCAGCTCAGTTCATCTTAGCAAGGAAGAGGGATCCAGGGGCTCACTGCCAGCCTCACTGTAACAAAAGGCTTTAGACACATCTGTGACAGTGTGTTATCTCTCCACAGGAATTCTACATCTCAAAATAGGCAGCGGATAAACAACACAAGGCACAAAAAATGGAGCTTTCCCATACCGACAGTTTTAGCATTCCCAACTCCAAGGTCACTTGGAGGAAAACTATTCCCTCTTCCTTGCCAAATCTTCTGGTTTTGACCCTTTCTTCCCAACAGTAGTATTCACATTGTTTTTTCGTTTGAAGTGTAATAAAATCATAGAATCATAGAATGGTTTGGGTTGGAAGGGACTTTAAAGATCATCTGGTGATTCAATAGCATTGTCCTGTCAGGGAACTGCATAAAATACTCACGGTAACTATAATAATTACTTTATTCTCCACTGAAACCACTGGAGATTAGCAAATACATGATAAAATGCTGTATAGTGACAGATAATCTTTCATATTTGTCACTCTACATGCATGAGAAAGAAGCATCTCATCCTGACTCACTTTGAATGCCCAGATAATGAGAAGTATACTAAGAATGTACTTTCCGGAAAAAATACTTTCTTTTGAGGTTGTCGTTTCATCATTTGCACTTTGGCATCAGAAAGATTGTTGTTCAGTATTATGGTTTGTTGTGGTTTTTCTCTAGTTGTTTCGTTGGGTTCCTTTTTCTTCTAATCTTCTACTACAGAGCAATAATTTTAATCTTTGATATGTGACATTTCAAAAGATTTAGTTCTCAAAAGATGTAGCTGTTCTTTGTGCTAAAGTCTGTAAAAGACTTTGGGCACCAATTCACTTATCCTAAAGAGAAAAAACATAATGAAAGCACAGTCTTGTTTAAAAGGTGAAGAAATTCCCACTAAAAACTATTTTTTTTTTTTTTTTATTAGCAAGCAGTGTAGAGAATGCTTATGTTGTCTAGCTGTATATCTTCCCTGCTCTTCTGTCCACAGGAACAGTGGAAGTGGAAATAAACTTCACAGAATAAAAAAGAGATTCAGAAAATCTAAGGGATGACTATCCAAGTTCCCAGTAAAAGTGAAGTGGAAACCCTTCATGAGACACAGAAGGTATTTTCAAAAAGAAGTGAGAAAAGTTAAAAAATTAACTGTTCTTAATAATACAGTGGTAATTTCCTTTGGAATATTTCTGAGGCAGGAGTATGAAATAGGAGTACGCTGTAGTAGTATACATTACCTGAACTGTGTTTTCTGAAGGATGCCTTGGTGATCTTTATTTTGAATATCTGTACTTTTACCAAATCCCAACTACTTGAGTAAAGTGTCTACAGAAGCCACCTCCTTGGTGGAACTACTTACATGTAAACAAAACATTAAAAAGTGTTTTAAATATTTCCATGCAAAGTTCACAGCTATCTAACTAAGAAAGAATGGTAATCTTTGAATTACTGAAACACATATCAGATAGAATTTTGTCCTGCTCCATCATCACATCTTAGATTTTATATTGTTTTCCACCTTAGGGGAAGCAGAACCACAGTACCTCCATTTCACTACATGCCATTATAGTCTTGAGTTGTCCAAACTACTTGCTGGTAATATTTAATTCCTTTTAGAGCTTGGTACAACCAGTTAATACAGTTCTACTTTGAAAAATGTTAATTCTAAAGAATTGCTACTTTGGCACCTGTTGGCTCTGCTATAACAGTGAGGAAGAGTCCAGTTCAGGCTAGAATGTCCCTGAATTAGTTTTATACTTATTTTCAAAACCTCACATGATATCTTTGTACTGTAATATTTAAACCTAGTTCACAGAAAATGCCCAGCACAATCAAGATGGTGCAATGCAGAAGCAACCTTCAGGTAAGCAATAATCAGACAAAAAGCTATTAGCAAATAGTGAAGATATGTACAGACTAGATAAAGAAAATCTATCTAAGGTCTTGAATATGAGTACAGCTTCTCACAGGTAAACCAGGGTTAAAGTGTTGGAAAAAAATTTGCCTAGAATGAAATGAATATAATGTTTTACATAAGTCTGTTTCTTAGAACGGTTCTCCATTCTTCAGGACTACATATGTAATTTTTAGACATTCATAATCAACTGGATGAGGACTGTCCTTTTCATCAAGCTCCAGACTTCCAAAACTAAAGACGTTTTTAAAGATGTTCCAAATTTATTTGATAAGAACTTCTACCACATAGTGTAAGAACATTCTTTCCATTCAAAGCTTTGATACCATACAAAATGAAGCACCACATGAGAGATATTAAGCGCCTCCATTTTCAATTAAGTTCAAACAGAAAGGAGAGCACTCATCAACTCAGTAGACCCAAGGAAATGTTCCAGAATAAAAGAAAAATGAATTTTCCAGCACATTTACTGCCAGGGATATCACAATAGCTGTTCCTCTCATGGCACGATTCCTAGTCAAATTATTCAGTGATTATTCTATTTCAGTTTCTCTATTGAATATTCAGTTTAATTGCTCAAAGAGAATCACTTTGCTATTGAATGTAGAAAAAAAAAAAGAAAGGAGAATAATTTTTGGCTGAGTCTATCTTGCTGCTCTGAAGCTGTAGGCTATAATTTTCAGTGTCCAGCTTAAAGAAAAAATATCTGATTCCTGCCTTGGTTGTAACCACAAGAGATTAAATGCATTTAAGAAATGGATATAGCATATATCAGATGTGTATATTCTGTTTTCACTTAAAGTATGATTGACCACCCCATGCTCCACTGCCTTTGTTTGATCATCATGGCATATCAAGAAAAATTCAAAGCTAATCCAATTTAATTTACTCCTCAATTACAAGACCAACCTGGGGACTAACACAAATCTGCCCAAAGAACTGTCTATTTTTAATCTGACTACTCTTTCTGTAAGTGTTATGTTCTTTAGAACCACAGAAATGCCAGTTTCTAGGTCAATGATTCCCAAAGCTGTAGGGCAAATTCCATTGTCAAACCTCAAACTTTATCATTTACTTTTCCTGCCTGTTAAAAAAATAAATGGATATTCTATAGTTTCATGGGCTAGAGGGGGAACACACTTTGGAAACAGTTTTTGGGGGTTAGAATTGTTTATAGAAAATTACTTTCTTTTCAGCCGATCAATGACATCTCTTCCGGGAGTAGAAATTCCACAGAAAGCAAGAGAACCAGGAGATGAGACACTTGTGTATTAAACTGAAGGTGAAGAATATGAAAGGTAAGTGAAAAGTATTAATCATGATAAAAATGTTACAAAACATATCAAACTAAAATGCGAAGTAGACAGCACATTAAAGAAATTTGAAAGCATGCATGAATATATCCTTAGACAAACAATTAAAACTACTGTGTCCAATTCTACATTTCTAAACCGAATATTTCTTTAACCACAAGACTTCTTAATTTATGCTATAAACCCATTAATGTCTAAAACTCCTCACAGCTTTGTAGAAGGACCTGGACAAGATAGTTGGATAGACGGGCTGAATCCAACAATAGGAGATTTAACAAGTCTAAGTGTTGAGTCCTGCACTTTGACCACAACAACCCCCTGCAGCACTACAGACAGGGGACAGAGTGGCTGGACAGCGGCCAGGCAGAAAGGGACCTCGGGGCGGTGGTCAACAGCTGACTGAACACGAGCCAGTAGTGTGCCCAGGTGGCCAAGAAGGCCAATGGCATCCCGGCCTGTATCAGTAATAGTGCGGCCAGCAGGACCAGGGCAGTGATTATCCCTCTGTATTCAGCACTGGTGAGTACCCAAATGGTACTAAGGTAGTTAAATTGCCTTTCTTAACGTGAGTAGTGTTAAAGCTGTAGATATTCTGAATGATTTTCTTACTTATTACTGAGAAAAAAATATACAAATATCCATTCAAGACAGATTAATTTTTGACATTAAGGTTAACAGTAAGTGACCTTTATCTTTGCCATCATTCTTGACTTAAAGGAAAAGAACCTTCAAGAGACATCAGTGTTAGAGAAATTACTTTTAGCACAAAGTTAAAATGAAAAAAGAAAACTCCTCTTAATTTTCAGAAGTCCTTTGATTGAAGAGTAAAATGAGAAGAGAGGACTATGAAGATGGCACTATCTTGGTTTCTAACTTATGTATGACAAAGTGATACGTGGCAGCCAGATGCTGAATCTGTTCACAAATGACCAATTTGAAATTGATGTTTTTGTCAGGATGAGTCAAACACAGACAGTGCCAACATTAACTTCCTTACAGACAGTCCTTCTGAGGAAGAATGAGGGCTGTCTGGGATTTCCTAAAAACTAAGGTGATTGTACAGAGTTACTCATGTGCAGCAAGTTTGTGATGCCTGAAAGCACCAGACATACTGCACACATGCATCACAGCTGGCCTGTGCCTGTGGCATAAAACCACTGTCATCAAAACACACTGAATTTTTCAGGTATGTGATGTGCCAGGGAGTCACACACGCACAAAGATATACCTGATACTTCCCCAGCTGTCAGGCATATTGAATAGGCACATGGCAACTGTGCAGCATAGGTTCATTAATCACTGCTTCCTAGATATAGTGCACTCTCTAGATTTAGCATGCTGGTAATCTACTCACGGTCAACAGGATTGTTCACGATTTCCAGGTTCTGGAATGTGTATGGCAGACCTGCTGCTTGTTAGGCATGACTGACTTTTTGGATTTCCAAGCACTGTGAGAAGTCTTCATGAATTTCCTGAATTTAAATTTTAAATGGAAAAAGAAGTCATGACTATAAACTAAAAATAGAATAGCTCAGGGAATGATCTTCCCAAGGTCTGAATGAAAGATCAGGTGGGTCAAATCAAATTGTCCTTTAATTTTTTGCTAAATCATCATAATTTAAAGGTGTTCAAATAAAAATCCACATAGATTTACATTTATTTTGGCCAACTTATTTCTAGGTCTTTTATTTATGAATTTTAATTAAATGTGATAAAAAGAATGGGGCTTTTGAATATTTAGACTCCAAACTGCTGAAAAGGAGATTTAGACATCTTAGGTTGTTGCTGTGTTTAAGCCTCAAATAGATACTTTGGATTTCAAATTGTGTCTCTCCAGGTATTTATAATCATTTCACAGGCCTGGTGAATTCCATCTGAGAAGATCTATTCTCTCTAGAATTGCTCCATTCAGCTATGATGCTTTTAAGTAAAGCAATATAGTCAAAACCTGTTTTATGGATGGCTCATGCAAATTAGATTATTTAGTATTTTATAAAACAAAGAGTTTGACATCTTCCAATAAAAATAAGAAGCTTAAACTCTTCATAAGATGGTAGTCAATAGACTGTGATATATCTAATAGGTTTATTAGTGCTGCAAATACTCATTTTGTCATATTTGAGAAAAATTGCCAGTTCTCCCTTCAGTGATGAGAGAGGGTGTGTTCTTTGGGTTTTGTTTCATTTTTTGTGCCCTGCAGATCAATGTTTCTGCGGCATGAAGATCATCATTAAACAATCTCATTATCTCTGTTTGAATGAATAAGCAATGGTGTAGAGCAGCAAATTTCTGCATACAGATGGTATATTAGCTTGTATCCACTATAATGGTAATCATTGGATGTATTTGGTATGAGCTTTGATGCTGAAGTTCCAAATGCTGAGTTACTTTTCCTCTCCTGTACTCAGTACTCTAGGGTTTCCTGCCAAAATTCCTCTGAGCTGCCACATATGGAGGCACAAGAAGAATGATGGGATATCTGAATCATCCTCTATCACCATCCTATCAAATGTACAACAGAACTCCCTTAAAAGCAGCTCCCAGAATCAAACACTGGCTCTTTTACAGAGCGAAATAGTCTAGTACTTCAACAATGTGCATTAAAAAAAAAAAAACCAGCTATGTTGTGGTTTTATGATCTTTAATGATCATAAAAAGAACTTTGGGTAACATGATCAGTTTTAGCTGTAGATCCCTGTGGACTGATAGATGGATACGATTTTGGTTGGAGGGTCCCATCTGGAGCACAGTGGTCTACAGCTCAGAGTCCCAATTGTTACCAGTGACAAGTGGTGTCCCTCAGGGGTCTGTATTGGCAGTGTTACTTAACATTTTCATTAATGACAAAGATTAAGGAATTGAGTGTACCCTCACCAGATTTGCAGATGACAGCAAGCTGAGTGCTGTGGTGACATACCTGAAGGACAGGATGCCATCCAGAGGCACCTGGACAAGCTTGAGATGTGGGCCCATGGGAATTTCATGAGGTTTAAAAAGACCAAGTGCAAAGTGCTGCATCTGGATCAGACACCCCCTGTATCAAAACAGGGACGAACAGATCGAGAGCAGCCCTGCTGAAAAGGACCTGGGGATGCTGGTGGATGGGAAGCTGGACATGACCTGGCAATGTGCACTCACAGCCCAGAAAGCCAAAGTTCAGCATCAAAGGTGACTCAAAGGTGTCTCTGCCCCAGAGCAGGGGGATTGAAAACCATGCTCTTTAAGGTGCCTTCCAACCCAACCCAACCCATTCTATGATTCCATGATCCTATGATCCTGTAGATACTTAGGATGAATTTCCCTATAGGTGAAATACATCACAGACTTGACATTTTTGATACAACACTACAAAGACATTAATTAATGCAAGAATTAGCAAATACATAATTACAAAAATGTGTTAATACTTATGTGGAATCAAAGCTTCAGGATTAAATGCCTGTGTTCAGTCAGAACGACATGAGAAACCCTGCAAAATCCTCAAAATTTTCTATGGCAAATAAATAATAACCTAGTAACTAAAGCTTCTGTATTCATAAGCAATAATGACAAGTCTTACAGCTGAAAAGAACTGCTTGCCTTAGGAAAAAAAACCACAACATATGATGAAGTCATCAGTCATCCAACATAATGAGCAGTTAGAACAGTTAGAAAAACACATAAAAACTAAATTAAGTAATTTTTCTTTCTTAATCAATTTAATAAAAGGTAGCATCTACCCCGGGGAAATAAGATATCTCGGTTGTTGTCCAAAACTGAATTCTGAAAGTTAGTTTTGAGCTACAGGTAGGATTACGATTCTTTCCCCTTTTTCATAAAGGAAGAAGATGTCAAAGACTTAAGCAGAGAGTTCTTACAAGTGAAGTCAAAAGCAACTCACCCTGCTCTAATTAGGTTTGTAATTTTTTCAAATCTGTCTTGACCTTTTCTGAGACTCTCTAGCAAGAAACATCAGTATGATGTGTATCTGAACAGTGGATATGCTTGTGTTGAGAATCCTAAGAAAAAACAAAAGCTGCTATTCAGTAACACAGTTTACAAGGGCACTTGGAGGAAATTTTTACGATTTTTTTGTCAGGTATCCATGAAGTTGAACTGACTTAAGGACAAACTCCTCTTGCATCAATGAAAAAGTCTTTCGGTATGCTAAGGTATTTTAACTTATGTAATAATTTAATCAGCAATAGTCAGTTTACAACAACAAGAACTTGAGCCTTAACAAATATCTTTTCAAGTTTCTGAAGTGTTTCTATTTTTTGAAGTTGCTTTTATGTTTTGCTATAATTACTGATAATTTTGTGTGGATACAAAATGATCACATAACATAAATAAAATATTTGTCTCTGAATGGAATGGAGGCCATTAAACAGCGTGTTGCAGTATTTCTTCTAGGAGAGTTTGGTAGTCTTCCCAAACAAGCCAGTTTGGGAAAAAGCAGCTGCTTCATGTATACATACTGGTCTCCAAGAACACAGTCATGTCTGTCAAATCCCCAGAAAAAGTAAGTGGACAGATTTTGTAATAGTAGGAGTAGTATATTACAGGTTCTTCTTGAGAGGTGGGTGGGTGACTGGTTCTGCATGAATAAATAGTAATGTTTTAATGCAAAAAGAAAATTTATACAAGTTCTGCACATCACCAGTATATATATATATATATATATATATATATATATGTACATATATGCATGGCAAACAGAAGACCTAAAGTGGAAATGGTTATATTTTCTGTGTGAATCAAAGGCATTCAATTTACAGTTGATGACAAATTTGCATTCAGCATGAATAATAGGTATTCTACCCTCAACAACAGGGGACAGTTTCAGTCTCATGCAAATGCTCACTGACTGCATTGTGTCAATTAAAACAGATGGTGTAAGGATGGAAGGGAGTTAATGTATCAGGGAAAGCAGTCTCTTTCTTTTTTTTCTTTTTTTTTTTTTTTTTGAGAAAATGCACTATTCTTCTTATGACTTTTTTTCCAGTTTCAGGAACAATGATACGTAAAACAGAAAGATCAAGTCTGTCATGTAAAAGCCTTTTGCATTGTTCCTGTTACTATTTTCAAGATTTATGATACTAAATATAAGCTGGCTAATATTTTCCTCATCTAATGGTAATCCACAGCCTGCTTGGCATGGGTACAATTATTCACAGCTGTATACAAGATGTTGTTAAATGCAGAACAGCATCTCTATCTGCCTCCTGCATACTGTTAACAGACTATTCAGATGACGCATCTCTCTAAATAATTCCTCTAAATGACCAAAATTTTTCCTGAGATATTCAGGGATAGCAGTGTGCAAAATCTGGAACTTTTCATTGTTGTTCATTGGTGATTGCCCAGTTCTCCAATTTATCCAGGTCTCTCTGCAGGGCATTCTATCTTTGAGGGAGTCAACAGCTCCTGCAAGTTTTGTATCATCTGCAGACTTGCTTAGTATCCTTTCCAGACCTGTGTCCAAGTAATTTTTAAAGATGTTGAAGAGCACAGGGCTGAGGATGGAACCCCAGTAGTCATTGGTCACCAGTCTAATGTCACCCAATTCACTACAAGTAATGATGTTTGAGGTTTGTGGGGTTTGAGGAAATTCTTTATCAAGCAAAATTCTGGATGGGAATTGTAGAATGGTTTGGTTTATAAAAAGGACTTTAAAAGTCATCTAGTTCCAACCCCTTGCCAAAAGTAGGAACAGCTTTCACTAGACCTGGTTACACATAGCCCCATCCAGCCTGGCCTTGAACACCTTCAAGCCTGGGGACTCCACAGCCTCTCTGAGCACCCTCTTCCAGTGCCTCATCACCCTTATAGTACAGCATTTCTTCCCAATATCTAATCTATTAGATAATACCTAGTATATTCATCTTAAGGCCACTGCTTCTAGTCCATCACTACATTCCCTTGTGAAAAGCCCCCCTTTTCCTTGTAGGTCCTCTTTACATCCCATAAGTTGCTATAAGGTCTTCCCAGAGCTGTCTCTTCTCTAGGATGAACAGTCCCAACCTTCTCTACACATCTTCAAAGAAGAAGAGTTCCAGCCCTGTGATCAAATTAATGGCTCTCCTCTGGAGTCTTTCCCACAGGTCAGCATCTTTTTTGTGTTGGGAAAGATGGGTACTGACAAACTGCATAGAAGTCTAAAACTCATCACTTTTGAATTTAAGACCTCAGAAGAAAATGTATTAAGAATGTTGAAAAACTCTTTCTTTTAAGACAGGATTTGAACCGAAATAATATGGGACATAATAATAACATAGTGACAGCATATGTAGCCTAGATTTTCTGAAAGCATCCTTGTAAATTCATCATTAATAGAATTCTGTTCCTGAATTTCATGTGTGACACAGATTACTTCTTTGCAGTTGGTAGAATTTTTTTACATATGCACTGTATATTTTAGTTTGGGTATTTCAAAATTTCAACACTGAAATTTCTTGACTCTGACAAGAGGTTGGGCTAATTTAGGAAACAATGCTAATGTCATAAAATTACATATTTAATCTAGAAGTCATAAGGTTTAGCAGCATGCTTCATTCCATTACAACAGGTTACTAGCTATTCCCCAGACAGCTGTTCATTCAAATGCAAACATGAGGTAACTCCTTCAAAAGCAGAATCTTCTCCTGAAAGAAAATGGTTCAGTGGGGAAGTTTAGACAAAGAGAGCAATTTCTGATAAAAATTGAGATATTTAGCTTCCAGTTGTCTCAAGTCTACTGTGAGGCAAAAAGTTTTCTTTCAGAAGCTCAAGTCGTCATCATCTATCAACATAAAGCAACTTGCATTGAATTCAGTGAAGCATTTAAATAAAAGTTTCCAAAAACAATTTATTGAGTTTCAATATCTTTTTGTGAAATAGATATGCTGTATCTGTGCTGGCATTGCTTTAACTAACCCATTGACACTGATGGAGGTTTTTGAACATTGAAATACGTGCAGTTTCACGCAACTGCCAGAAGAGCTAAAATATTAGCTGTGGAATTGGCAAATCATACTAATTTAAAACAGATTTGATTTAAGTGACTACATACTAAATTGGGCCTGTGGAGCCAGTTTTTCAAATACCTGTTAATTTCAGAAGACTTCATCTCACAAATAGGCATCAGGATTAAGAACTTTTAAAAATGGTCACAGCTGAAGAAAAGAGACTACTACTTATATTTCAGTAACATTTTTTCCAAGTATACTGCATATGAAAAAATCTTAAAGCAAATTTAAGAAAGCCAAAAAATAACATATTTGGATCTGACAATATTTTTCAGAAGATTGTGCATATATATCTATCTCTTCTTGTGCAAATATGTCTATCCCTTCAGCACTTGAGTGGAATAGTTCTTCATTTTATACCACAATATATAATATAGTTAGTTCACTCCTGCGTAACTCATTTAGTCTTCTGCTTGTCAACATCTGACTATTATCCTACTGTTAACTCCATTACTAGACTGTCAATAAAAAAGACTTCAGAATTCACCAAGTTTCATTTTGGATTTTCTTTTTTTCTTTCTTTTTGGTTTTTTTTTTTTCCATTTAAATACAAGAAGAAAAACCACAATATTTATCAGTACAGCATAATACAAACATAAAAGTAAATTTTATTCATATCACCATAAAGTGATTTTAAATGTGAAGGATGGTTCTACAGATGGTGAATGTCAGTACACAAATCACCACAGCTGTGTGCAATGTTGTTCTCCACATCTGTGGACTAGACCAATTTGAGTATGTGCCAGTTTATTAATATTACATTTTTAAAAATAATTTAATACTTTAAAAATGTAGGTGCTATATATTAATCCCTTTTTAATACCTTTGATTTCTTTACTGGATACAGCTGGGCACTAAATTATTGTTCAACAACCAGATGAATAAAATAGAAAATACCTTGCAACAATTCCTTTTTCCCTCAGTCTGTTGCTGGAGAGGTTTAATGGAGCCTGAATTACCTAGTACATTTCTAATAGAAAATCAAGAGAATCAGAATAAAAACATGACCCTCCAAGATTTAGGGGGAAAAAAAGAGAAAAATTTTAGTAAAATGCCACCTAAAACAAGCAGGCCAGATCCAAAGACCTTGGGACTTCAAAGTAACTGTACCTGATATTAGTTTTATGTAATTGTGTTCAGAACAGAAAACATGGAATAAAAATATTTTCCATCATGAATAGGAAGTACTAAAACATGCATAGCTCACAGTACTGTGAGAATTTCAAATGCATTTTAATAATTTTTTTGATTTTTTTTTAATAATTTCTTAATATATTCAGCAGATCCACTCATTTAAGACACTTTCCAAAGTGGAAACTCAACTTGGCCTGTGTTGTCAAACTCTTATTCATTGTAGTTTTTGAATAGTTTCTAGAGAGATTGTTAATCAGCACAATTCCAAGGTTGTAGTTATGGTCTGCAAACAAAACTATACTTTGATGACCAGTCGGAGTAGGATTTATTTGCACTTGTGGGTTGGTTGTGCATGTTTCCACATATTCTGTATAAAGGAATCCTATGACATAGATTTCATGTTTTTCTTTCAAGTGCAAATATGGTATATACCCAATCTCAGTGTTTTTAGGTCATGAAAGCTACCAATGTTTAGAGAACAAAAATAGCAACTCTATAAAACTGCATAAAATAAAACTTTCCCCATGCAACAATCTGCAGTGAACTCAAAACAATTCTAATTTGTGCATATTTGTAAGAGGTTTCAAAGTACAATATACAGAAAGCTAAGACAGATACAAAAGTAAGTGCACTGAAGTATGTACTCAAGGCCTGCCGGTCACATTGCAACTGAGTTAATGTGTCACCTTTATTTTTATGTACTCTGCCTTTGGTAGTAAGTATGACAGGGTGAACGCCTGGTTGAATATAACGTAATATTACTTCTTTACTAAGTCAGTTTGAGCTTTTTTACATAAACAGCCACTCCATCAGGGGCTCTGAATGCATTGATATTTTATGCATCACTAATGTTAAAAATCCCATTACTTCAAGAACACACTTCATCCAAGATTTTCAAAGAATAGATTAGTGGAGTGGCATGGAAATCATGATAAGGATTTGGTCCTGAAGACAAGCTAAGACTGATGTTGGAGTAAAAAAAATCAGAGTGATAAAACTATGATTTTCTGAAATAATCACTTTAGCAAATCTGAAATATTTAGTGGAAATATGTGGGTTGCCAAAACATTTTTTTGGTAGACAAGTTTCCTAGTGTTGTGGTTTCAGCTCTTATAATGTTAATTCATTTTGATCTTGACCATGGTGTTTTTTCAAAATATTTTGAAACTCAAAAATTTGCTTTCAAACCTAAAATTCTGATATTTTTCTCTCACTTTTTATGAAAGGAATTTTGAACTAGTAGATTTTCCTACAGACTAAAAATTGAAGTTCTAGATTTTGGTCACTGCTGTCGCTGCTGCCCATTATCATTATTATTTGCTCTGCAGTAAAATCTGAAACTTGGTATAATCTGAGACATCCAGTAAACTCAACACTATAAGGTACAAGTGAAAAATACCAATGTGCTGCCGCTAAGCATTTAATATCAAAATATAAATTTGATCCTTTAAAACATAGTTTATATAATTATCTGCAGATATCTTGCCAGTGATCAGCTCTGTAGTTTTTTACTGTGACAATTTCACAAGTATAGAATCACAGTATCATTAAGGTTGGAAAAGACCTCCAAGTTAATTGAGCCCAATTTTTTGACTGAACAACACCTTTGATTGAACAACACCTTTGACAGAACACTAAATGCCACATCCAGTCATTTCTTGAACACTTTCAGAGATGGTGACTCAAATACTTTCCTGGACAGCCTGTTCCAGTATTTAACCTCGTGTTCAGTGAAGAAATTCATCCTGATGTCCGTCCTGAACCTCCCCTGGTGCAGCTTGAGGCCGCTTCCTCTTGCCCTGCCACTGGTTGCCTGGGAGAAGAGACCAACCCTCACCTGGCTGCAGCCTCCTTTCAGGTAATTGTAAAGAGAGCTAAGGCCCCTCCTGAGCCTCCTTTCCTCCAGGCTAAACAACCCCAGCTCCCTCAGCCACTCCTCATAGGACTTGCACTCCAGACCCCTCAAATCTTCACTGCCCTTCTCTGGACATGTTCCAGCACCTCAATGTATTTCTTGCAGTGAGGGGCCCAGACCTGGACATAGTAATCGAGGTGCTGACTCAGCAATGCCAAATACAGGGGGTCATGTAAAGAAGATTTTCAATTTTACTCTGTGTGGGATATCATTTTGGGTTCCACCAAATGTTATCTCAATGCAATGGCATGGCAGTTTTAATAAAGCAGAAGAGCTTCATATAATTGTCTGAAACAGAAAAACAAAACAAATCCCTAGAGCTAGTACTTCACAGATTCACGAAGAAATTTGACACCTCTCCTCCCTCCCTCCTCGTCTCCTCTTTTGAACATTCATGTGTGCACAATCTTGGAAAAACTTGAGACTCAACAGAGTTCAGCAGCAGAGATGGTCTGCTGGGATTCCAAAGGTAACATTTTCTGGGACATTTAAGAGCCACTAACGTGTGCTTTAAGACTATCAGGCACTTCCCTAAAGATTCACAGAGCAAGTATAATTAACTATGCTGAAATACACTGAAGTACTCTGACTTCTGTAATTCCCACTGTTTCTCTGCCAAGTGCAGTGTCAAGTCCTGTGGGAGCAGCCTTGCTCCCTTCAGCCTGAATTGTCACTGCTCTCTGTGTTTTTTATGTCACCAACCAGATTTTCTTAAAGAAGACACCAAGGGGGTTCAAGCTGAATCCAAACTGACAGAATAACTGGGGAAACAAATCTTCTTAATAAATGAACATTTGCCAATATCCGATTTATAAAAATCCACTCCAAATCTCTGAAGTACTTTTCTTGTCCTCTGGGACGTGAGGCACATTTCCAAGCTCATTTGGTTTTGGCATGGAAATATATGAATATCAATGTATTAACTAGGTCAGGAGAAGGCATAATTTGTGACTAACCCAATAAAAACCCAAAGTGTTAAAAATCAGCAGTCTCATACTATCAAATGATAAAATATGATGACCATCTAACCTGTCCAATGAGTAAGCCTGAAATGAGAATTAAAACATTTTCAGTATTAGGTGGACGCACCCTGTTGATTTGTGAAGACCTAATTTACAAGTGGGTTTTATGTGTTTCCTACTTATTTCAATAATGTCCATGAATGCAACTGTTTGATAAAGGAAAGACATTAAACATTTAAGTTTTTTCTCCATTACAAGTCCAATTAGCATGAGCCAATTGGAAATACATTAATATCTGCTCTAACACTGAAGTCTCAGATTATGATGTGAAAATCTCATATTTAATTTTTTTCCTCATTCATTTATTGTCAAAAGAAAAATGTTTTCAGGGGAAAAAAATAGCTGAAAATTTTATTCTTAATTTATGGAGACAGAAAGTAAAATCAAATTCTGCTTTAAAATCTTACTACTTTAAGATAATATTGTCACTTCTAATGCTTTGGATTTATATTTACCATAACAGTTTTCAAGTTTAGTGCTTGTTGAAGCCCACACAAGCTTTTCTACATTTTAGTTCTGTACATACGTATACCTGTCAATTTTTTCAGACATTCATGCTATTCTGTTGATACTTACACAATGTTATTGGAAAAACAATATACGAAAGTGATGGGACTGCAGCTGTGCATTAAACAAGCTGTCACTGGCAGTGACACTGAAATGATGCACAGGATAAACTTTAAGTTGGATTCTGTGAGGCTTTCTTTCCAGTATGGAATGTATGACATGTGAAAGAGCGAAGAGATTACATACAAGGAAGCATCGAGTCTAGGAAACAAAGAGCCAGGGCCCTTTCAACTGCCTTACTTCTCAAGTTTCCAACAATAGTTTTACTGAGCTGGATTGCCCACATCTGGTAGACCACTAATTTGTGTGGTCAGCAAGTTTTTGCAGTAAGGCTGCTTCTGAATACAGAGAATATATAAGCACTAGCACTTCTATAAACTCTGTGTTCTCCAAATATATCTTTCTTTTTTGCTTGGTTTTGGTTTTGTCATTTGTCTGTTTGTTTTGTTTTTTGATGTACTGTTTCATGGGAACGAGTTGTTTTGGTTCTTTATTCCACATATTATAGCCTTTCCACACAATATATTATCTCAAGTATGGACTTATGTGACTAACTTTTGATCAAATCTTTCTTAGACATTGATAGGTTATCTAATTGAAAGGCAACAACATTAAACTCACAGAGCTTGGTCAGAATCGAAAAAAAAACATTAATTGGTGCAGGAAACAGTGAAACAGAGCAAGCCAAACCAGCTATTCAAAGAGTATCAAAGGAGACCAATTGTCCCTAGTGTAAAATCTACCAAGATGCATCAATTAGATAAAATTGAGTCAGAAGGCCACACAAACCAAAGGGAAACTATTGCCTAAATGTGAATAAGATTTATTATGAGATCCAGGAAGATAATTTTAGGATTGCATCATATTTACAGGATATTTAGGAAAGGGCTAACAGCAGGGTGGAGGGGGAGATCAAGATGCAAAAGTGAAGAACATGTGTCTGAAAAAAGAGGTAAAAGGCAATGAAAAACACTGATGTGTAAGCAGGTTACTGGTCAGTATGCTTGTCTGACTGATGCCTGGTCCTGATCACCGCAATTTGTTCTTTCTTTTTAAACTCTGTTACTGATGATTTTCCACATAAGTGTTCTCTTTGCTCCACCTAAGTGTGTGTTTAATGATATGCTACAGAATTTTGGGCTAGTTTGGGGTCTTGCACCTGCAAAACCCTGAAACTCTGGCTGTGATAGGTTCTCAACAGTTCAATGACAGCATTGGCATTAGAATCACATCTCCTTCCATCTTTTCTTTATATCTTGTCTTGGCAAATTTAGCTTTACAGTGGAGAGAATCAGGCCTGTGCACAACAAAGTAATCGTAGTAATTTAAATGGTTGATAAATAGAATACAACAATACCTGTATGTAGACTCTTTACTTCCAATCAATGTGCAACACCAATTAACATGTTTTAACCAGTTTCAGAAGCTGGATCAACCAGTAGGGAATTTTCTCAGGTTCCAAAGAAAACAGTATAGTACTACTGGAAAATCATGGAAAGTGATGATCATCATCTTCACTGCCACCACCAGTTGATACACAGTAGATAACCTCTTCCAGAGGAAGACACCTCTGAGACTCTCGTCTATCTACTTGAAGAATTTTCCCATTCTCTCTTCCCTTCTGTGTTTGTCTCTGTTATAATCATCTTTATTTTGTTCTTCCACAAACATAAATTTCACTATTAGAGTTGATGCATGCCAGCAGCTATACAGATCCTTCTAGTAAATCTTTGTGAATATGAATTTGTCTCAATACCTCTTGTGCATCAAGTGGTCTGCATGCCAGCTGTTGAAATGAGACAACCATTATAAGGGGCATGAAGGTCTGTGGAGCAGCAGCTGGAGGAAACCAAGGGCTAGGCATCCAGCTATAGAAGACACCAGCGCTCTTTACGTGTGCATATTCCACTTCATTTATTCATTATTCTGACCAGGAGGAGATAAAGAGCTGGACTGGGACATCTGAGTTGTGCAGGTTTATATCAGTGCTGTTTGTGCTCATGTGGACCAGGCATTGATCTCTCCAGGTGGATCCACATGGCTGTTTATAAGTACTCTGTGTGTGTGTGTATGCATGTGTGCATGTGCACCAATATTTATGTCACTGTGCGTGTATGGAGTAGCTTCCTAACCTTGCTACCGGCTGGCCCTGAGGGCACAGAACTGGAGCAGCTTCCCCTCTACTGGACTGAGGAGGCATCACTGGCTCTAAGAGGGCACCAAAGCCAGTGAGAGCAGGCTGGGGAGGAAAAACCTCTTGGGCCCTGAAGTCCATTAGATCTAGCAACTTTTAACAGAATTTAGATTTGTTATAAAAGTCATTGTCATCTCCATCATCAAGTCAAAATTTTCTTTACCTTTAAAACCCATATTCAGGAGTCTGCACAAATTATTACAATAAACTTCCTTTACATAGGACAAATTAACAAAATCATTGCAGCAGTAAATGAGGCAAAAGACAGGTGACACTGACTTCTTCTGGCATTAAAGGTATAATTGAAATCAATTTTATATGCTCCAGTGAGTTGATGAACTGGCTGCTCATCTTCTAACCATGCATAGCTAAAGCAATTTTTGTTCCATTTCAACCTTCTGTGCCACTTGGCTCCCTCAATTTGTGTAAATGGGCAAAAATACTGTAAACATATGCTTTGTACACTTCCTGAGCCAATTGTTTTCAACTGTTCTTCCTTGGAAAGACTGTCAATTTGAATGAGAATTATTTAGAATCATATAGCTGAGCTGGGATTAGTGAGATTCAAGTGGTTTAGTCTGAAAAGGTGACCCAAGAGAGCTGAACAGCAGCACAGGTTGTTCAGTTTGGACCCATTCAATCCAAATTCTATCATGTAAAATATTGACCTGGTAACATTTCTCACTGTTCTGTAATACTTAATTGAAGGAAAAAATTGGAAGAAAACCTACTTGAAAGTTATAAAGCAATGCAATCCAACAGTAATTTGAATAAAAATTCCTTTGAACAGTGAGTTTCCCCTCATCTGATGTGGCTTTATGTTGGGGTTTTAAGAGGTCTAGTTTTTTTTCCTGTTAAAGGAATTTTCCCCCATTCTGTTACTAAGACGATAAATCGCTGGGTGCTTAAGAGCAAACAAAAGACCTGGCTACCCTTTTGTTTCACCTGGGTGTGGGTTCAGTTCGCTGGAAGCATTCAGAGAGAGAAGCTGCAGAGAAAGGAGCTGCTGGTTCTTTTTCTTCGGCCGCTTTTCTTTCTGCTGGAAACAACGCCGGGATCCCAAAGCTGTTTTTCCCTGCCCTGCTGGAGGCTGGGCTGTGGCTGCCCTGCCCTGCTGCTGCTTCGAGCTTTCGCTAGGCTGTAGCCGTGCTTGCCCTGCCTGTCCGACCTCCGGGGGGTTCCCCGTTTGGATACATCTCGTCTGTTCTCTGGGATCTGTGCTCGTCCCTGCTGCTCCAGCCTGCCACTCCAGCCCGCCGTTCCAGCCTGCCGTTCCAGCCTGCTGTTCCTGGGAGTTTGTGAAGCCTTTGTTCCATCCCTTCCCGGGATCCCAGGGCACCGGTGCCGCGTGCTCCCCGAGCTCGCCCCGGAGCGCCCCCTGCAGCCGCGGGGGAACCATCGCACCTGCCCTGCTCACCGGGAGCCGCCAGCGCCCCTGCCGGCTGCGAGCGGAACTGCACCCGAGGGGAAAGGGCCTGACAGCCGAGAAGGCTGGGACTGGGTTTGTGATTGTTTGCTGTTACTGCCATAGTTGTTGTTGTGTTTGACTGGTTTTATATATATATATGGAGAGAGTAAAGAACTGTTATTCCTATTTCCCACATCTTTGCCTAAAGGCCCTTGATTTCAAAATTATAATAACTCAGAGGAAAAAAGGGGTTATATCTGCCACTTCAAGGGAGGCTTCTGTCTTCCTTAGCAGACACCTGTCTTTCAAAACCAAGACACTTTAGTACAAGATAAAGCATCACACAACCTGTCACAGGCCTCTATTGTGGCAATGAAAGTCTTCCATGCTCAAGTAATAGCCATGTATTTTGAAGAAAGGGCAAACCTTTCTTTTCTGGTTTTAACTATGTAATTACAAAAGGCAACTGAGTTACATATTTTGCAATGTTCAAATTAGCAGAAAATTAATTATCTCTTATATAATTATTAATATTAATAAAATTAGTTATCTATTATGTGATAATTAAATATTATTATATCTGGTAGTTAATATAATTTTGCTCCTGAAATAATCAAGTGACAATGAATCAAATAAGAAAGCAGAAAGAATGAAGCATCATGGTTGTAGAACTCAAGTTTCATGCCTAAAAATACTACTAGTACTAAAATTCTCCCTTTGGCCAAGGTTTCTACACAAGCTAAGCTGATTCCAGTCACCCTTTAAAAAGAAATTAGAAGACTGAACAACATTTTATAGATGCTAGTGCTAAGTTGCTCAGAGTCTGCAAAATAGATCAAAACTGGCAGACTATATTTGTCTCAGTTTCTATGTCCAATATTTTTAAAGCCAAGCTTCTTCTCAATGATTATAAGGATCCTTTGTTTATTCTCAATAGTCTATACTGGACTTATACTGTTATGAGGTAAAATTCAAACTCAGTTTTGGATAAAATAAACTTTACATTTCTTATATTAATTTCCTTTCTGAAAGCTCATCATTCTTTCTTGTAAGATGTGTGGTATTTATTGATCCTTGACCAGATAAAGAATATAGCAAGATCAGTATAACCAATACTTTGTCAATAATCAACTGAAACAAGAAAAAAGAATACCCTGATCCTTTTGAAGACTCGAGACACTGAGCTGGGGCCAAAGCTTGGCTGTGCTGCTGCTTCAACAGCTTCCTTTCATGTCACAACCAATAGTCAAGCTATCCAAGACTGACTCGATAGATGATGTCAGGAACTAGTGAAAACTTGACAATGGCTATCTATAAGGTCTTTGCAGATAGGTTTTAGCATGAAAAGAGGTAACTGTGCATCACTGGCTATAAATACACAGGAAGTTTATCATCTTTAAAAATTTTAAAATGTTTCTTAATGCAGCAGGTATACATCCATCAGTCTTGATGTTGACTTAGAATAGGGAAAGGAAGGACTCTGTGTTAGCATTACAGAATATTGGTCTTAGCATTTGTGAGTTTTATTTTAATCTAAAGAAAAGCTGATACCTTTTTTCTACATGGCTATTGAGTATCTTAAAACATTTCCTTCTTGAAGAAGTTTTCAGGTGAAATATTCTAGTTGCAGTGTACTGCCAAACAGGCTGCACTGCTACCGCTAAGTAAGACTGCAATTCTTACTGTTCTGTCCAATGTTGTCTTGCCCCAGAACCCTGACTGGTATTATTTTTCCTCTGCAATTTTACAGACTGGAAAAATCAGGACAACCTACATAGTGATCTACACATGGCTAGTTTAGCACTTGAATGATGTATAGAAATACTTAACATATATGTGACCCTGTAGTACTTCGGAATGCTTTACTGATATCATTTAACTACTTTTCCACTCTCTTTAAAAAAATATATCACCAAGTAAACAGTGTTTGAGCCATTTAAGCAAGGAAAATAAATATTCCCCTTCTGTCTAAATAAGTATATATGATGTTTACAAAATAATTTTAGGACCTCATGCTAGGCACTTATGTAAAATGGTTTTAATAATGAAATCTCAATAGAAAAAGAAACAGTTCCTTGATCTCAGATGAACTGGAGATTTTTAACTGTGTAACTCTTCAAGCAAAAGCTGAAGCTTCCAACTCCCAAAACCTAAGCTAGCTATGAACAGTGTAGAACATCAGAAATCTTCATCAATGTTTGTTATAAAATTCTCTAGAATATCAATTTAAATTGTGAGCATTAGAAAAGGACTTTACATTCTCTTTAGATAAGACAGGCTCAATGTGGGAAAGAAAAAAGTTATTCTGAAATAGAAAAAATAGAAAAAATATTAGTGAGAGTCAATATTTATCTTTTCAAGGCAAAAAAATGAGGGGAAAAGAGATGTGGATGTATTATTAGTGACTTTGCTTAGATGAAGTAAAAGGAAAATTGTTTTGCAGTCAGACCGTGATGAAACTAATTAATACAGACTTAATTAATATGTCTACTTGTTGGGGAAGATGAAACAGGAAAGCCTTGGAAATATGATTGCCTGACAAAAGATTTTGGGAATATGAAAACTACAGGCAACATCGAAATGAAAGCCACTTTTGAAATACCAAGTCTTAGTTACTGAACAACTAGAAAACAATGGTATGGCCGACTGAAGTAATCCCCTCTTGATGGAACAATACCCTCTGCTTGCAAGCAGGTCCAAGGGTCAGAGCAGACCCTACTAGCTCAGCAGAAGGGGTCCAAAGAGTAGTTTTTAGAAGTTAAGATGTAACACTCTATGGTAATATAAGAACTCTTATAGGCTGTATGTAAATGCTATAGGATTTGTATCTTGTATTAGATTGGTTAGTGACAATTAGAATATTCAGTACAGAAGATGATTTATTGTATTGTAACCAGGACTTCAGACTTTCTCATTCTCATTCTCATTCTCATTCTCATTCTCATTTCTATTCATTCTCTCTTCTATTCATTCCTCTCTTCCACTTCTACTCTTGCTCCTACTCTCTCTCTCTCTCTCTATCACCCGTTCACTCTCTTGCTCTCTTGGGCCTGCTCAGAGCTGAGTCTACCAGCTCTGAGCAGTGCCCCAATACCCACGCCCTTTACAATAAACCGACTGTGTCCCAAGACCTGCCTATAGAGATCTCTCGTCTCCATCCGTCACCGTCTACGTCCGGCCGTCCCGACTGGACCCCAGAACCCCCGTAACCTACATCTACTAAAAAACTACCAGTTGGATTATGAAAATTCTGGGTAATTTGACTGAAAGGGGAAAAGTGCATTAAGATATCTATCTCCAGCTCTAGGCATGGATAGATCTTGCATGTGTTTGGTTTTGCATATTGCCACACTCTTCACTCCTGCTCGCTGGAGGGACTCCCAAAACATATTTCCATAGAATGCTTTTTTGTTGCTTATGAATATAGTGATGGCATAAACCAAATCTTTTTAATATTTATGCTGTCATTAGTTTTGCCTCCTACCAATATGATCTGTCTTATAGGTAGCAGAAAGAAAATAATTGGCTCTCAAATTATAAGTGGTAATGCTGAATTAATAACTCGAAAGTTGCAGACCATTTGTGATTCCTTTTAATGAAAAGTTTTGAATGCTCAACATACATGAAAACTATGACATCTAAATAATAGAAATGCGGATTTGAGAATATAATTCCTACTTTTTCTTTTAGGAAATTGTATGTACTTAAATATCATATATATTCCTTATATATGGTATATATAAGACCATATGTATTTCTTTTGCTGACCAGATTAAAAGGAAGATGTATACTTCTATGGCAGTAAATATTAACAAAAAATCATGTAATGTTAGCTATTTAAAGCTTTTTAGTTGGGTTGGTTTTTTTTCCAACATGCCACTTTTAAAAAGTGCTTTCAAACAGTGCCTTATGCAGCTTTAAATACAAAGCCTAATTTCTAACACAGGCTTTAAGTTGTATACAAAGCCTAAAATCAAAAATAGCATCATTCTTATTAAAGTGCAATTCCAGGGATTTCTCAGTGTATTTCCTTTTGTGCAGACCTAGATTTCTTCCTGCGTTGGACTGGTGAATTCCTTTCTCTTGGCTTTCCTGGTGAGGCTGATAAGAAAGGTACCAATCAGCCCCTTTCCAATGTTCTTACAATAACCACTACAGTTCAACTGGTACTGACAGCCTAACATGCCCTCATGAGCTGGAAATTTTTTTTTGCTGTTTATAGGCAAAAAATCTGTGACTGTTTCAGGGAGCACAGGAATACCTTATCCATATTTCCCAAAGTTTGAGATGTACCATGTAATTTGAAGGAGTTCTGGGACAGAAGGGCAGTTCTTGCTTTCCACTCCTTGCCTGTTTTGTCACAATGATACCGTTCTGGGCAAGATGAATGATACAATATGAGCAAGGACATGGTAGTATTTGCAGGTGCTTCAAGAGATTTTGCACATTGACAGAATGAGCAAGAATCCTCTTACAGATAACAGGAAATAGCTAGCAGCATTTTATTTAAGCGGGCATTGGCAGGGATGTGTGCACTACTTTGGAAGAATTTCACTACTGAGACAGATACTCTGGCTGTTTTCAGTGCTGTTGTTCTCCTGTCTTAAACAGTGTTCTTGGATGAAATATGCCCTAACCAGAGCTTCCTTGGAAAACTAAATACCTAAATGCAAATGATTTGGTGATTTAAAAGCACTTCCAATCTGAATTTCATCCTAGAAACAACCCTTAAACTAAAAGAAACAAAGCCAAAACACAGAATCTTTGAGTTATATCTTCTTCTTTCCACAAGAATCTTACTTTATGAGAACTCTAAGCTGCATAAAAATTTACTGTTTCACAGGCAGTTTATTTTTTAGCTTTATTCAGCTGCTTCAGACTGCTGAAACTGAGACTTCATGTTGGAATTTGTTGCCCTGCTATTGTAGATTATAGATTGCCTGCCTAATATGTGAATACTGAAGCAAAAAACTCCTAACTGAATCCTTTTGTCCTTTTTGTTACTGTCCTCCTTTCTGTCCATCAGGGGCTTATTCTGTGATTCTCCATGCAGGATTTTTAGGAAACTTTACTATCATTTGTTTCAACTGCAAGAAAATACTCTGCACATGGGGGAGGAAAGTACTTGTGAAAGGTGTTATAGAGGTGTCTGTATTTTAATGATTTAGCTGTTGTCTTCTCTGGAAGTTAAAAGCCTAAACTTAAAGGAGAAGTCATGATTTTCCCCACATTTTATTCTGACAAAATAATGTTGTCTTAAAACAACTCCAGATTTTAATCAGAAATATTTGTTAATAATAAATGGTGGTAGACTGGATTTTGCCACTTCAGATAACAGGCGTCAGCTAATTCTAAGAAAAAATATATCCTATAAAATAAGAAATATACACATGAAAATGATTGCTCTATGTTTTAGTATGTGTTCATATAGGTATATTATATTTCATGTAATTGGAGATATTTTAAGAGATATTACTTAGAAAATTAAGTATGAAAACTATGTCAGGACCAGTGCAAGTTGCATAGAAATGCTATAAAGCCTAAACTAGTGGGTTTAGAAATATGAAAGAGATAGGTTTTATCATGAGCAGGGGAGGAAAATAACTTTTCTTATTTGTTACCTAGTATACCACAAACTAATGCTTGCACATTAAACTGCACTGTGAAAGGAAAACAAAGGCAGATGCCAAATAAGGCTTCTTACATGTCCTTAGACCAAGCCAGTGACTAGATATCTCACACTCCCAAGCAAGCTGCACTCTGATTGCACTCTGTAACAACATCTCTCATGCAATAAGAAGAAGGACTTGACTACCTATCCCAGGAACCAAAATACCTTGCTTCAGTTCATTGCTGACAGCTTCATGTCTAAAATAGGAACAAGACAGTACTATCCATATAGGAAAGTTAAATGGGGAAAAAAATTATAGGACAAATGGAGAAGAAAGGATACTTGAAAGGCATGAAACCTAAGAAATTCTTCCAAATGAAGTCATGAGTACATGAAGAAAACAATTCTGTAGTTTTTATATGTGCTTCAATCTTACATACTGTAGGTATAAGTATAAATGGTCAAGGGCTACTGAGAATGGAATACCCAAATTCTCATAGCTGCTTGACCAACAAGTCACTTCTTCTATTGCCAAGTCATAGCCAAAAGAAACAGATACAATAACACTTAGAAAGTAAGGTATAGATAGCCCTTAAATCTATATTTCTTCAGCATCTGCCTTTACTTGACCTGCTTGAAAATTATGGAGTGGGTTCATAAAAAATGGCAGATTTTAATTCTTTAAAAAACTAATAGCTGTAGTACTCGGCATCGTTTACAGTCATGGTCACAGTTAACACCTGTGTTGCTTAACAACAAGTTTGCATTCTCTACCACCAGGAAAATGCACTTTCAAGACCAGAGCAATAAAATATACTGAAAGAATTTCCCACCTAATGCATATATGTGAGAATTTAGATCTTCAGCTTGTAGGCATTTTGAAAATATTATTTCTTATTAGAGATATAGCACTGAGGGTGGTTTTATAGCTAAAAAGCGTTGCAAATATCTAAATCTTGGAAAACCTTGGGTAATCTGCTGTGGAGAAATGAAGTGCTCTAACTCCTTGTAAGTAATTTTGTATTTCTGGTCAGAGGTCAAAAAGAATGTCTGTTTAACATCTCAAATCTTGATCAATTCTATGTTAGGAGAAATGTGGCAACAAGGTGTTGGGATATGAGAAGTGATATGAGCACAGCTTGAAAGATGTAGGAAGCATCACTCAGCGTCCCAGCACTTGTGAATTAAGTCCAGGGGTTATGTGCACATTACTGTAAATTGCTTCAAAATCTGAAAGGCAACCTTTACTTACTTTCTCATTACTAAAAGTGGGACTTACTAATTCAGCTGAACTTTGAAATATTTTATCCATGAAGGCTATATTGTATTTCTAAATTAAACTTCTTTAGGTTATGAGTTTTGTGTCCCAAGGCAGCAGGGCAGTATTTCAATAATCTTTTTGACTAGATAACAGAAAGAGATTAAGTGCAAGTTTGCAGTAACAGATAAGTATATCCCAAGAGATTAATAAAAAAAAAAAAAAAAAAAAAGACAGAATTGGTGACCAATTGATTGAAAAAATAACAAAAAATGTCATTACTTAAAACATTTTACTGGACTGAACTTTAGCTGCAAGGCTGCCTGTGTTTGGGGGACTTAAAAAAAAAAAAGATTACATTATAGGTTTTTCATTCTATGGATAAACATTGTTGACATTTGCACGGCAAATTTTTGAGACAGGAGCTTACAACTCTTTGTTTCTTTGTTTGAGGATAATGAGCATGAAGTGACATTTTAGAAAAAAGGAGATATTTTTGGTAAGAAAAAAAACCTGGAAAACGTCCCTGACTCTGAGAAATTTACATTTAGCTATTAATATGATTATTACCTGTGAAATAATTTCTTTATAGTCAAAATTAGTTGTTAAATAGTTACATTCACTTATCTGTTCATTTTAAGAGGTCATAGTTTTCTATTAAAAAAGTTATTGCTTGTAGTATTTGTATTTTTGATTTCATAATGATTTTATTATTTGTATTCTGTTAAGAACAAGAAGTTTCTCCCCTAATCTGAATCAAGAACACTGGGTTAATAGGATCTAGATGATTATAAAATCTTTGCTTCGTACACTTTTGAGCTTAGAGCCTAAATTTTATGGGTAATATTCCTGTCTCAAAGGTGATATGTTCTCATTCACATAATTTAGTCTGTCTAGCCTGATAGTCACCCAGGCTGCTTTTATAGCAAATAGAGAGAAAACCAGAAATGGATCTCAAAAGGGAAATTCATTCAAGCCTAAAGGATGGGTTAGGTTATCTTGAACGAACTCCCAAGACAGACCAGAGTAATTACCTCTCAGAAACACTTTCAGTTTACTAGAAAGGTAGTTGATGTGGTTAGTTCAGAACAGAAAGATATTTGAAAATTTCCTTTATAAATCCACTTTTAAATGATTTCTGACGAGAATCCACTGCTACACTGTCCAACTGTACTTCAGTTACCATTAAAAATAATTGATTTGGAATACATTATTAAGTATATTTGCCCTCTCTCTTTAAACTTGGCTTAGAAATTCTTGCTTTGTTTTTCTGCCAAAGAAGGATTTCTATTTTTTTTTCTCCATTTTAATCAAAATCTGAATAACAATGCTCTTATTTCTCTAAGGTTTTTATCCTTCAGTTAAAATAAAATTTTTATTATGTTTTGTAAAGAAAAAAATGTAAAAGTATTTAGATGTGTTTTCTGATATTTATTGTTAATAAGAAAAGAAGACCTATAATTTCTAACACTGTCAGAACTGCATAAGCTTGACATTAAAAACACCAAGAAATATTTTCTTTTCAATCCAAAAATTATGGGAACAGGGAGTTATATTTAGTAAATCTCTCAACTTCCATTTCAATCAATTCATTTTCCAATTTCTGTTTCTATGAGAACCATCTTCTATGCATTCTTAGTCCAAAAAGAATTATTTGACTCTTAAAATCTACAGTGTGGGTTATTTCTTAAAAAATAAAGTCAATTAAAGCATTCTGATTGGGTATTTTCAATTTCTTATTATGACATTGAACCACAAAGCCCATAATGTAATAAGCTAGGTAATGCACTTGAGACTATTTTCTAGTCTTTCCCCAAAGAGGTTGCTGGATCCATTCAGTGTAGCAGCATAAAATATAGATGAAGTCATTTATGAACTGCTGTAACTCAAATCCTGTTCCAGGCCAGTGCTGAAAATGAGACCTAGTCTCATGTTTTCCTTATATTGGGGAACATAAATAACATTGTTTTCTAGCACATGGGCAAAATATTACTAAGTGCAAAAGAAAAAATAAAGGAGAAAAAAGTATTGAGCTATTTGTAATTGTTATATTAAAATACAAAATCATCCTGAATGTCTTTCTTCTCAAACAGCCTATGGCTGTTTACAGTAACTACATGATAAGAAAGTGAAAAGTGTGCTCTCTTGGAGAAAAGAGTCTGAACTTTGGTTAGATAAATCATGAATGCTACAGAGAGTAGATACCAAATTTTTTTTCAGAAGGATTTATACTGAGATGTAGAAAAGCAAAAAGAGGTAGTTGGACATTGTTTTTAACAAGGTCTTTAAAAAATAGAAATTCAGAATCATGACACGACTTTTTATTTTGATCTTATTTTTATGAGACATCCAAAGTCCTCATTTGAAGAATCAGAAGAGGTTACAAATTCAGAAATCACCTTGACATTCAGAGCTTCAACTAAGAATTATATTTAAGACAGTAATTCTTGTTTTAATTTGTATTGAAAATACTATCTACCTCTCAGTGCACTTGCACTGTAAGATAAAATCATCCTTTTTTTTTTCTTTGTTTGTTTTTTTTTTCCCTGTGTTTTATTTACTTTCATTTTAGATTTGCAAGAAGTCTTTGACATTGCACAGTCTACTTACCATTATTCTGATAGCTTAAAACGATAGTTTCAATAAAATTACCATTATGATCCAAAAAATCCAGAAAAGCTTTATACTTCAGTTGGAGAAAGACATAGGTATCTGCTGAGAACATCATTTTACAGGAAGAATGGGAATGGAAAGGAGTCCTCAAATAGTGGAAATCATCCAGTCCACTGTGTCAGAGCAGGACTATCTGCTAAGTCAAACATATGAAAATAGATCAGGTTGCATTGGGTCTTTCCAGTAAAACTGTGTAGATCTCCAAACATGGACACTCCCCAACCTCTCTGAACAGCCTGCGCCAGTGTGCTACCACACTTATGAGGAAGAAATATTCTGGTTTTCTTTTATGTAGCCTGAATTTCCTTTATTGCATTATGTGGTCATTGCTTCTTGTGATTCTTTTCTTTATCCTCCAGTTAGTCAAGTGAAAACAGACATTATATCTCTGCTTAATCTGTTCTTCAGCCTGAACAAATTCCATTTATATCAGGTGCTCTGACTCCTTAAACATCTTGATGGCCTTCCACTGGCTTGTTCTAGTCTGTCAATGTCTTACTTGTAGTTACAACCCTAAAATTTTATATGATGTTCTAAATTTGTTCTCGAAGTGTCAAAGAAGAAATTAACACTCCTTTTGACCTACTGGCTACACTCTTGAGGTTAGCCTTCACTGGTGCAAGGGTACATGCTGATATATGCACAGTTTTTGTCTACTGAGGCTACTATGTCCTTTATGCAAAACTACCTTCCTGCCAGTCAGCCCCAAGCATGCACTGTTGCGTGGAGTAACTGCCTCTGGTGAAACAATGCATTCATTTTTGCTGAGCTGTGTGAGCTCATCATAATGTCACCCATGAAACTGCTGAGAATGCAGTCTATGCTACTGTCCAAGTTGCTAATGATGATTTTAAATAATATTGATGCCACCAGAGCCCCCTTGAGAAATTTCCTTGTTACTGGATACCTGTCCAAATTTGAACCCTTAACCTCTACCATTAGCTGAATCATACAGATTCAACCCCCAACTAATAGTCCAACCATAACAGATCATATCACTTCAGAGTGAGCACTCCTGTGTCTCTGTCACATGAGAAGGAGAGATTCCCTCGATCCTTAGTGTGGGGAGATTTCCTCAACCCTTACTGTTTGATTTGTTTGTCAATCCCCAGGAAAGCCAAGACTCTTGTGTCAACCAGTCTGTAAGAGTCCTGTTAGGAGGACTCTTCACTGAGCAGTCCTGCTGGATCTAAGGGTGACTTAGCCAGGAACACACACCAACAGCATAAGGGAGACCCCTCAGTGGGTCTTTCACTTAATTTGATAATGTTACCCACTGCCAGTGACTGCCGAAGGACTCACTCCAACAGTTTACAGGATAACACTCTATCAATCCAAAATTTTGATGGGTTAAGGTTAGAGGATTGTCAGTGATAGTATCTGACTGCAAAATGATATTCAGAGCAATGCACAGAGAAGGTCTAATATCCATTAAAAGTATTCATCATGCATAATGTATGGTTCATCTCCAGTAGGTGTCCATATGGAGAACACAGTTTCAGCCTGCCTACTGATCTCAGCAGTTACAGCAGAGTCTTCCTTAACTTCTCCCCATTCTCTACCTATTTTTATACTATTTCTCTATGCTTAGGTGCAGCATGGGTGACTTTAGTTACTGATTTACACCTTCATCACTGATTGGTGAAAAATTCTCTCATTTCACTTTTAAAGATACAGTCAAGAATACAGAGCACATGCCCAGTGAGGAGGGGTCATACCTTGGGGGCAGGTAATTTTGGGATGGAGGTGTGTGTTAATATTACAATTAGGCTATAATGAACCAAGTTCATCCAAGGGAAATGATTTCACCACAACTGTTGGCTCAGCAGCAAGACATCTCCTGTCTCCCTTGGCTGACAAGTGTTATGCAGTTTCTCAGCTGCAAAGTGCCATCGAGTTCCCCTCCCTGCGAGGATTTCAACAGAACCTGGCTGAGGAGACTCCACTCTGCTCCACCCTCTGTTCCACTACCCTTAGCAGGTGCTGTGGTTGGAGATTGTGGGTGTGGGGAATCACAGTTTTGGGGAATAGTTTTCTAGCATGCCAACTGCATTCCATCCAGGAAATAGCAGCTGCCTTTTACTCTATAATTTTACTCTGTAATTTTTGTACCATTATAACTTCTGTTAGGATGTGAATATAATCTCTGTTTCCTCTAATTTTATCCCCCAGCCATCTTTCCACAGGGTCCCCAGCCATCTTCCCACAGTCTCTTAATCAGTAGTCTTTCAAATTTCATTTCTTATCTATAAAAACTCACACAGGAGGAAGTTTAGATTTTTATCTGAAGGGAATATTTGATCAGTCACTGAATGAATTAGAATACATCTTTGCTGTAATGCAATCCCTTGAATATGTGATACAAGAAAGGCAGAACTGTTTAACATGGGATAGTAATAGTCTTCTATTTCTTTCTCTGTCTATCCATTTGGCTTTCAAAAGAAAATACATGAGGCATACTTAAAGCAAATGGGGCACCATGATTAATAAGGACATCACACAGGGACACATAAAACTGCCCTGTCTCCTTCATCTGTTCTTTTGGTGCAGTGATTAACCTTTGAGTTTATGAGTATTTTTGCACTTGTCTCAGATAAAATATTTTATGACTTCTTACCTCCCAGGCAACTTGGATTAAACTTATCAGGCCTGGGAAGATAGTGGCCCATAATGACTGTTCCCTCAGAAATCATATCTACCTCCTTACCACATTATCAGAACATTTTTTGTGCAAAACAGATGGAAACATCAAGACAAGAGGCAAGACAACTTGTTAAGGTCACATTCCACCTTCCTATACATCATTCATGCTTAATTGATTCCCAACCCTTCCTAGAGATAAATTGCCATATATTATGAGAGCTGAGAATATGAAAAGATCATTTTCTTTTCCCCATTAATTCTCATTTGGAAAGGATTTTGTCTTTGCTGAAGTTGCTTTGACAGTCTGCTTTCTAATGACTGATCATTGCCTATCAACAAAGAAATAAGGCAGAAGAAAGTAGATTTATTTTTTGGCAAAAGTATTTCTCTCTGATGCAGTATTTTGGGTATTCTGCTCTCAGTGCCAGAGACGAAAAAATAATTAAAAAGTAAGAAACAAAACAAAACCCCCAAACAACACTACCCCCAAAAAATACCCAGAGAAACCAAAGAGATTCAAAATAAGTGACAAGACAGAACCCAGAAGATTGTGCAGGTGAACAGTTTAAAATATACTTAGAAAAAGGCTCCTCACTGTTTTAGGAAAGCTGCTTAGCTTCCCCCTCACACCTACCTGACATCTCCCCTTCTACACTGTACAAAGAGGAAGTCAATCATTTTGATGTATGTCTCCTGAACAGGGTGGATGAAAAATTGAGTAACAAACCTGAACTTGCTCTAGACCGCCTAATCATTTAGGGACATTTGAGGAACATCAGGGACAAAAAATAAGAAAAAGAAGAAAAAAGACATAAAAGCTAGCTGTGAACATTGCTACCAAGAATCTTGGACCTTTGTATCTTTTCTGAATATGTTTTTTCTTCTTATTTCAAACAAATATAATGTTTTGGATTTGCTATCTATAAAGCTGTTAATATACTGATAAAGGAATAGCCATATCAGGGTGGAATGCTAGACTCAGTCTGCACACAGGATTGCAAAATTATCTTCAAGGATCTTAAAGCCTAAGTTTCCTCTAGCTGCAGCATTCAAAACTATAAATATTAACCCAAAAATTTCAGGCAGCAGCCTGGACAGAGAATATCTTACTTGTAATCAATACTAGTATAATAAAACTGCATTCTTGGAGGTGGAAAGCTGGTGCCTGGGAGTGAATTACTCAGTCCACTGCTCTTCTGTTCAAGCTATAAGAAAATAAGTGGACAGAAATCTCTGCTGGCTTTATAGTGCTTCAGTTTACATAAAACACAGAAAAGCACTGAAAGTGTTCCTTTATAGCATTGTCAGGTTCTATTCAGTACAAATCACAAAATGCTAAATTTAAAAATGTTCCCACATGTGAATGGCCCTGCATCCCAATTTGCTGTCAGCTATGTTTTGAATTTTTGGGTCTTGAACTATCATTTCAAACCATCCTAGTGTTTTCAACTCTTACATTAAAAATTGCATCAGTGCATAAGAATATACCAAAGATCACACATACTCCCTATGTTGTGCATTTCCTCTTTTGGAACAGAAACCAGATGTTTCTTGGTGGGGTAATTTGGAAGTAGACTGAAGTGGAGACAAGGATCTTTTTTGGTAACTGTTACTAACACCTGCTTCATTTCCTTCAGCAGTCTCAGGACCCTTTCATGTGCACTAAAAAGAATGGGAGAGGACAAGGAGGAAAACCAGGGTCTCTGTTTGCTCTATCCATTTCAGAGAGCAGCTTCACATATCAGTTTGCTGTAGAGAGAAGTATCATCTTTGTACTTCTGTTTCTGGCAGAAATATAAAGCAAAAGCTGTGAAAGCCTTCTTGTATTTTCCCTAGAGCACAGCCATTTAGATGTAAACTCTTACAGCTTCATTGCAAGACACTTCGTGCAGAGGAACTGTCAGGTCAGAAGAGGAGAAAAAAATGAAACAGATGAATTTCCTTTCCAGTTTCTCGGTGGGAGAGCTCTGCTGAAATGCTAGTCCAGCTCTACTGGTTTCTGCATCAACAGATGGCAGACAACATTCCTTGTGTTTGCGTCCCATTTGGTAAATCACAGGTCACATCTGGTCTGGCCTCTGTTCTTTCTGAACAGATGGAAGTACGCATTCGTTATCGATTGCAAGAAGGAGATGGGGAGATGATAGGGAGGAGTGTATGCTGTGGGAGGAAGGAAGGTGGAAGGAGTTAGAAATAGAAAAGGCTAAATGAAAGAAGGTTTAATAAAGGAGAGAAGAATTTAAAATGTCCAGTACCAACAAGTAATACAATTGGTGATAACTAAATACGGCAAAGCAGCAATATATAGATAAATGGCTATTAAAAGTTATTTCAATATGTAATGTGTTAGAGGTTGTTACTATGGACTCCTACCCAAGGCTATTAAATGAGAAATTAAAAACCTGTTTTCAGTCATAGTCTCTTTCCACACAAGGTATAAAATAAAAATCAGAAGACACACAGAGAAAGGTTCTAAGACACTGTCAATCATAAGCTGTGTTTTAGGCAGAGAAAACAATAAAATCTCTTTTTGTAACTCCCTTGTCATCTTATATACACATATATAAAAACTTTTTAGATATTCTCAACTTTCTACTAAAAAATGTGTTATTTCTGATTTTATTATCTTTTAATTGGTTTATGAAAGTGTTAATTTTTCAACTTTTATTGCTACTTTTTAGCAATCACAACTACATGCAAAAATAAAGATTTCTAATTATTTTAAGTAGATATTTTAAGTATCATTTTTAGTTATTATTTTAATTTTAAATTTAAGAATCTCAAAATTATAGTATTTTTGACTTGCAAATATTGTAAATAGCGAAGTTTGAAAGTAAATTTGCTATCATAGCCTCAAAACCACACAGAATAAACCTTTATAAATACAGAAAATTCATGTTAATAGGTAAATGTACACATGAAACACAGAATTTGTAAATGTGCACACAAAATACAGATACTGTCAATCCTTGGTCTAGGTGCAAACATATTCATGTTTGCCAAATACTACTATACTAAAATAAACTTTTTTTTTTCTTGGTGTCAAGCAAGGTAGGCATGAATAACTTGGCACAAAACATTGTTATTCAGATATTTCATCTCTCTAATTTGAGTTGTGTATGAAGAGATTTGTGTCCTCCTGGAACGCAACAACTTTAATTTAGATCATTCTATTTGAACAGGGTCTCTTGAATCTGGTCTCTCAGTGATTTACACATTTATACAGTCTTAATGTATATTTTGACAAGTGGCATTAATTGATCACACTATCTAATACTACCACTACTGCTAGTACTGTAACCATTTTTAAAATAAACAGTTCAAGAATTTTCCCTTTTGGCCATTCATGTGTTTCTGGTTTTCTTCAGCTCAAATAAAGCATGATTTAGAGTGGCTTTATAAAGGATAAGACTATTAGCCACGTTGAAAAGGCCAGACACTTTTCAAAATAGACTAGGCTAGAACAGAACACATATACAAGCTGACTACTTTTTTCTCTTTCTTTTTATTCCATGTCAATGTGAAATTCAGCATGGATGTTTGTACCCAGCCTGTTACAGTGGGGAAACTGCAACACGCGTATCAATCAACGAGGCCCGCGGAAAAGAAATATATATGGACCGATTCTTGACAGATGTTTCAGAGATGTTTATTTCTCCAGCTGCATGGCCGGAGCTCAGCCAAGGAACTGAGGCAATCACGGGACCCGAGGGTCCTTGCCCGCGCAGGGGAACACAAAACAACCCATGGGGAACGAGGCTGACCAGGGCCAGGGAAACCCCGTGCCTCCCCTCAGGGCCCCTCTCCCAGGACCCCATGGCAGGGGGGAGGGCCCCAACACCAACCTTCATCTTAGCAGCAATTCCAAAGAAGGAAAAACTTTTACTAGGCAAATGACACATATTTAATACATACTGTTTCTATCATCTTGGTATTTCCTGTTCTTGTACAAATCCCCAAAAGAGACAGAAGTTTATTTTTGTTGTCAGTGTCCTGTTAAGAACAAACACTTTTGTATTCTTATAAAAAATCAGAAACAAGTTTAATTACCTTTCAAGAGAACATCTTAGTTCTTGATATGGTTTCAGTGTACCTGTAAGGGTACAAGGCTCAACTGATTTCTATTCCAAAGTAAAAGAACATAGAAATGTTCCTGTCTTATTTGTGGATATATGGATCCCCTATGATTCACCAGCTTGTAGAAAATTTAAACAGTACAATAGACTGAAAAGCTTACACAGAGGGCAGTGGGTGGTGGGACCTTCAAACATGAGGATACACAGTAAGTAAAAACCGTCTAGTTAGTCATCAATAAAGGATGTGCCAATAGGACCAGCCCTGCCCAATAAAACCTTTTATATACATGTGGAAGGGAATAAACATCCTGTAGAACATTTTAAAAAAAGCTGGGGAAAACAGCCTGGGTTATTCCTGCTTCAGGCAAAGGCAAATCCATTTGTGCAATTTTTTTTGCTCAAGGATCTGTATGCACTGGGTGGGTAATGTGGGATGATGGGGAAATACAATGTATGCCCCAAAGAGACTTGATTTTGGATAAGGATTGTCAATGGATTAAACTGTACAGCATTGATTGCTATATAACATTGTATATTATCATTTCTATGGTGGCCCATCACAGCATCGGGTACCTCATCCCACTTGACTCTGACACTCTGAATTTAGGGATCTGAACTGATTCCTTTTTGATCACCATATCAAAGGTATTACTGTAAAAATCATCCAGATTAATGAAAAATGAACTTTGATTAAGCAGGACAAGCCCAGTGATGATAATTTTGCATTTAACTTCTCTCATTATGCTCCCCTCCATTGAGACATGTTTTTTTACATGAATAAAAATCTGGTTGTAAGCCAGAAGAGAGTCACAAAGACTCCACATACATCACCAGGATCAACATTGGAGAGACCAGGAACAGACTGAGGTTCACACCTGCTCCTTAATCTGGACAGAGTCTATAGAACTATTATCAATGTACACCATCTAACCAGCCTTGATATATCCCTTACTCTCACTTCTGAGAAGGAAGGAGGCATGGCTTAGGGTCAGGAAGAAAAAGGTGTTGCTTAGGGTCAGGAAGAAAAAGAGAGTCTACCATTTTTTTCTTTGTGAGCATTTTTTCATGTAAATGACCCTCTTTTCTACATAATTTTGTTATTAATATTGTGGCTGTTTCTGTTCATTTTCTTATCTCATTGCTCTTTCCAGTAAATTGTTCTTATCTCAGATTGGGATCTCTGCCTTTTGTCTCTCTCCAGAGGGGGTGTTGGGGGCAGGGAGACATGAGAATTTTTCTGAGACATAAGACTTTTTCCCCTTTTCATTTCATGTTTAAGAAAATCTACTAACCTTAAGATTAAAAAAACCAGATAAATATATAAACACTTATGTCAACTTAGAGGGATTTGTCCAGCACTCTAAAAGGATAAACATATATCACCTGACAACCTTCAGAATGAGAAACAAAGATTCTTAGTTCAGTTAGTGTTGGTCCTCAGAAATACTGTAATGTACTGGTTTGGACATAGAAATCTACCTGATGTTTCTAAATTGAATTATTGTTTTTAAATTGTTTCATAAATCCATATTATCAAGAGCTGGTAAAGAATCTAATTTATCAAAAAATTAAAAGCTTTTGTTTTGAGCACAGGAGAATCCTTTTCTCTTACTTGAGCTAAAAAAAGTAAAACATACTGACAAATTTGAAGGTCTCCACAGCTGCAGGTGTGCTACAAAGCATAAACCAGCTACATGGCTAGAACTAACCTTACATATCGCAATAGACTGGAGGTGCCACTAATCCAAATGTGCACTATTTAATTCCTGGAAAATTCAATCTGCAAACAATTTAATTATGATTTCTGTTTACTTTTTAAAAAGTGATAGTAATTCAGATATGCTTTAGGGCTTCTTAATTGCCGACAAATGGATATCTTTTTATCCCTACAACCTTTCAGCTGTTTAAAACCTTTCCTGCTCTTGATAAAAACCTGCTCTTTATAAAACATCATTCATCAAAGTTTTAAAATAAAATGGACTGTTTGCTTCTGCCCTAATCATATGTTACTTGTTTTCCCCACCCCTACCATATTAAATATTTTTTTCTTTCCTAAAATTCATAATTACTCCTACTGTTACAGGAGATTGCATAAGGAATAAACACTGCAATTTTCATTTTTTGGTGAGATTTATCACATCAGTGTCTGAATTATGTGCCCCTCTTGTGTGCTGATGATGGAATGCAAAATGATCCAAACAAACTGCAATCATGTCTTAGTCGTACATGACATTTATTCTATAATATTATAATTTGAGAGTTAGCCACGGGTCTCTGTTCTTGAAAAGTGACAAATGTGGTATCCATTAAAAGCTGAAATGAATAAATTCTGTGAAAATATGTTTCTGTTATTTCTATAATAACTGAGGGCAAGAAGACCAAAAAGGAAGGTCAACTGCTCTAGCACTGGCAGTTTAGATAGTCCCAGTTTTGGGACTAGGAAAAAAAATTTCCATACTACTTAATCTATACTCATTTAAATGCATTACACAAATGTGAATAGAAGCATCCAGAAAGATTTTGAGTTCTGAAAAAATTGGTGTGATCTTTAGACAAAAGTGTAGCACATATTCCTAGTGACTAAATACTGCAGTTCCCAGGTGTCACTTCCATGTGCCATTTAACAAAAGTTCTGATGTGCTTAGACTTTATAGCTTTGATTGCAAATCAGTGGGCACTCTTTGCTGAATAAAGGTGCTTTTTTTATTCCTTTTCTTCCTGAATTAAGATTTTGATGTAGGCTGATGTAGGCTTGGGTTCTTGTATTTGTAACAGGAATTACACACAGGGAACTGAAAGCTATAGATTACTTTGGAACTACAACAAGTCTATGTGACAAAGAGGCAGGCATATGTCAGGCACCCCAGAACAGGAAAGCAATAATTAAGAATGATTAGAGCATCTTATTTTCTTCTCTTGTGAGTACACAGTACAACTTAATTCCTGATTCAAAGTGCCTAAGACTTTCTTTCTGCATGGTATACAAAACCTTTACCTGATTCTAAGCTATTTTAGATATTTTTGCCACCAGTTTTTTAGTGTAGGCCTTATGTAGTGCACACTGCTCAACCCTTAACCCCTTACAGCCCTCTTGCTTTCCTTATCAAGTTCTCTATGAGGCTAGTTTCCTTCATAGAACCCTATATTTCCTCAACATGTATTTCAGCTTATACATTTAATATCCATGTGAAACAAGAGAGAAATTTTAATTTTTTTTTTTTTTTTTTTCTGAGAAGGAATTTGGTGTACAGAGAGATCATAGTCAAAAAGTTTTTAGGTACAGATGTTTAGATATTCCTTGCCTTTGTACTTAACAATTTACAATATACAAAGTGTTCAGAGCCCCGTGTTGTTAATCTGTGGCACTACCAGTTTGTAAATGCAGCAAATTGGACCTCCAAGTCCTCTACTGCAGAAATGAGGTACCTGATTCTGGGATTAAACACCAAGGACAGGTTCTATTTCAGCTATCCACGCCAAGCAAAGAAATAGAATATCTTTTTCCGGGATTTTTTTCAATTGCTCAGATTAGAGGTGTTAATTGGATGCTCCTAATTTCATTTTCCTAAAATCAATTCCTGATTCATTTTCCTCAGTTTTTTAACTTTTGTGCTGAATGAATTATTAAGCTGATAGGCAACAGTCTCTTTTACTTCATGAACCTTACTTATCTCCAGTATGGGTTTATATTTTGTACTAAATGAGTCAAACCACCTGTGAAAAAATGTTATATGACTATATAGTTTAAAAAGGAAAGGTATATTGCAATTAAAATACCTCTGTATAAAGTAATCTATATTAAAGTGCTTTAGAAGAACATATATTCATTATTGTTTAAGGCTGCAGAGTCATTCTTACAGGTTACTTTTTCAGTCCGGATTTCAAACACCATGAAGACAAATTAAATAATAGATCTTATATTTTGTGGTTAGTAGAGATGAACGACATCTAAGGTCGAAAATATTGATACATGATAAAACAAGGATTACCTGATTATCTGATTTCCGGCCATGTTAGGCAATCTTGGAAACTGTTTGATTTACTGCCAGAAAGTTTGAGGTCTATAGGGTAGGCCGAGCATTTATATAATGGAGGTGGTATCTAGAATATCTTTGCTTCAGCGTGCATGGTGAGCACCTGGAAATCATTTAAGTGGAGATTAAAGACAATTTCCCAGTGTTTATTGTGTATGCAAAAACAAAAGATAGCAAGAAAACTCTGAATAAAGGGCTCAGATATACCCTATGGACAATATGACGTACTGCTAGCTGCCATGTTAGAGTTAGATTTGAGTTTTGAGTTGCATATCCTGAAAACTCACCCTCATTAATGGACCTTGTTTGCCCCATGCAGGTACAATTAAGACTAGTGATGTTACAGTTAAATGCATTTAGCTATGGATCAGGCAGGAGGTTCTGGAAAATGATCAAGGACAAGGGACAAAACAGGCTGGTTCACTGGAAGATCATATTTTGTCACCATACTGTGCTAGTAATTTTTAATTTATTTTTACTTTACAGTTTGCTTTCAGGGCTGTGAGAGATAAAAACCCCACTCATTTACATGGTGCTCTCCTAAATGGTTCAAGTAACCTATATAGGTTCTATTTCTGCAGACATATACATAACCCATATATGGAACTTGAAATTGGCAACAGTCTAATTTACAGACGTGCTTCAAATCTGTATCAGTTTAGTACATAAGCTTAGTATTACCTTGGATTACTTGATTAATTACCACTACTTGACTGTTTGTCACATTAGAGAGAGTAGGTTGTGGACCTGTTGAGATGGCAGCAGAGTCTTCATGGATCCCATTGAACAATTTTAGTAGACCATGAATTTGAAGTCACCTGACCTAAGAAACTGGGCATCTTTTCAGCTGCTCTGAAAAATATGTCTATGGTTAAACAGTAGATCCTTCTAAAACTGATCATAAGGTTGGAATGTTACACCACAGCAGTCAAGTCATGAACTTCTTTATTTATGTAATCACTAAAATATGGGTGTTTCTCCTCCCACAGCTAATTTGTAATCTAATAGGTTTTTGTCTATTTCTGTTCATTATCTTGTGTATCATCTTTAGGTCAGTAATTTTGGCTTACTTAGATTCCATTTTCTGTTTGATATACCACACACATATGTAAGTGCTCCAGGTAATGGGATACTTAACCCAGCTTTACCTCACTGCATGATTCCTGATTTAAGTCACCCCATAATTGTAAGTAATACCAAAGCCAGCTGAGTCAGGTCCGTGAAGCTACTGCCCAAACAACCACAGCTCTTAAGCATACATATTTATACTGCTTAACACAGTTCCACTCCTGCAAGTCTATATTTTGTCCTGGTTCAAAGATCTCTATCAAAACAGGTTTAATGGATTTAAAATGCCAGATTATATTGCACAAAGTACCATTTGACAACACTAGTGTACATAATTTCCTAGGAAAACAAAAGTTCATACAAGTACATGTATCTTATTTATATGAAAATAGTGTAAAACAGTGTATAAGAAAATAAAAAATAAAACAAAACACATAAATAAAAAAATATAAAATAAAATAAAATAAAATCACTTAAAATTGTATTCCTCTGGATGGTAAATGGCCATGTCTGTGAAGATATATTATCTTATATATAATGAAGCAGATAGACAATCAGTTAATAATTTAGGAATAAATTTATTGAGTTAACTATAAATCCATTCCCTTAATTTCCAGAGAAGAATCAGTTTTTCTCTTAGTGTAATATTTTCAGAAGTGTGTCAGTTTGGGTGAGATTCAGTACAGGTGTGCACATGTGAGCAAGGCATCTCAGGATCACTTATGGTCTGGGAATATCTAAACAATACATTCAGGAGCAACTAAGAAGTGCCTCAGCTTATACTAAAACAGCTCTCTAACACTGGCTGACTGAACAACACTCCAGCTCCATTGAATGTATGGGTTGTTACAGGAGCCTAGACACTTAAACTTCCTCTAGACAGCTACAAAGAAATGCCTTAATCTGGAACTGATTTTCTTCTTCTGTGTAAAAAAAAGTCATACAGAATGTCTATGCCTGCTCAAGTGTTTCAGACTAAAGAGATTCTGATCTTCTATCTAAACACTAATATAATTAGGGAAAAAAAGTATTTCTTTCAGCCTCTTACCTAAAAAAAATCCAAAACCAAAATAAACTCTATACTTATTATTTTGTTTATGCATCCAGTATAATTTGAACTGTAAAAACAGAGCCATTTTTGCCTTCTTTGTTGAAAGTCCAAAATTTCTATTACTCTTGGGACAAGAAGCAGGAAGGATATGAATTAATATTTTAAAAAATTTCAAAAGGAAAATGCAGAAAGAAAGGAAACAATCAAACCATGCATAAACAAAGTAAAGAGGAAAGACCTCTATATGGTGAAGGATAAAAGACTTGGTCTTTTGGATATATGTCTGAGTAAGCCACAGAGAGGTCTCAAAACCTCTTGAAGCAGAGCTTTGAAGACAGGCTATTATAGGATAATTCAGGCTGAAAGGGACCTCAGGAGCTCTCTTATTACAGCTGGTGGTAGGGTCCGAGGCTGTGACCCAGGAAGAGATGACCGGTTCGGGGAGATGATCCCGAAAGGAATCGCCTGCCCGAGGTCCGGTGTCTTCCTCTCAGCTGCTGGCAGGAGGGCCCTTGCAGAGACTGTCAGCTCTTTAGTGATATCAGCTCGTGATTCCAGCTCAGCTCTGCAGGGCAGCCTCCAGGCCAAACCAGACCAGAGAGAGAGACGAGAAGGCCCGTGTGGCTGGTTCCACATGAAGGTAGCTTTATTATGGGTCCCCTCTGGCGAAGGGAAGCCAAGGACGAGCTCTCCCGAGGGGTTCGAGGGAGCTTGCCTTTATAAGGATACAGGGGATCAGCAAGGGGACCAATGGATTACAGAGGGTCTGGGACAGACCAATGGGTTACAGAACGATCTGCATAGGGTCTCCCAAAGGATTGTGGGTCTACCTTTCCTCGCCATGACTCAAAAGTGGTTGCCTTTTCAGGGAGTCCTGCTGGGCGATTGCAAAATCTTTTATCTCAGCAGACATCCCTCCAGGGCAGTGGCTGGGCATATCCCACACTCTCTAGCTCACCTTACTGCTGAAAACAGTGTCAGCTATGAGACCAGATCAAATTCTTCAGAGATTTGTCTAGTGAGGTCTTAGAAATCTCTAAGGATGGACACCTCACAAGATCTTTGTATAACTTGCTCCACTACTTGACTGTCCTCCTGGGAAAAAACATTTGTCTTTCTATCAAACCAGTTTCCCTTTATTCCTGTTTTTTTCTCATCCTCCAGCCATACAGCACCACTCTAGGTCACAGGTAAAAGTGTTAAAATATCCTATAAAAAAGATACCGCAAGTGCACAGGTGGAGAAGTAGGTTTTGTAGGCCACCCTGTCCCTTCTTCATTTTATTTCCCTCTTGAGAAAGCCCATCTCTCTGCTAAGTTGACAGAACGTCAAGCAGAGAAGGCAACCTGATTTGTACGAGATTTCTAATACTGTATTATCTCTCTCCAACTTTGTAAGCCTTGCTTGTGATACCAAGAATGGCAAAAGTTTATTTCTTTGCTCTTTACTTACTCTGCCTGTCAGGACCAGTAGTTCCTGCCTCTGCAAGTCATATACTGTTCTTATTATAGCATATGTTACCATACTTACAACAAAATCCAGTATCTACACTACTGCTGATGATTTTCTGTATTTCATGTTCTTTCTGTGCTCTCTTTTCCTTATCAATGTGTAACTAATATTCTCTTTTATAATTTCCCATTTTCTTGTATTTCTCCATCTGATTCACATTGATCTCCACCCTGAAATGCATCGAGGCATTTAAAGTAGGGTATTTCCATCAGTGAACAGCAGTTTGTTGGAAAGCACTCCCCATGACTTATGAACAGGGGCTTGAGAAATAATCAAATAATTTGTAATTTTATTGCTTTTGAGAAAACCATACAAATAAGACACAGCTGTTGAAGAAGTCACTCGATCTCATTAAAAATACTTACACAATAGCCAGCCCATTTAAAAAAAAGCACTCTCATGTCCCTCAGCTGTGTGGTCTATTTCAGATTCTCATGTGTTTTTAAAACCAAGTGTTGTTTACACTTTAGAGATAGATGTTCCCTTTTTTTCTGTTCTATGACTAAGGCTTTCCAAGACATCAGCCTGGCCTTTCATCCTGTGGAACAGAGCACACTGAAATACTGATTATGTTTTACCTATTAGGTAAATAAATAAAGACTTTTGGTGTCAAAGGGTGCTAATCTGGCAGCTTTCACCAGTAGTACAGTTGGCTGAGAAAATATATGCCTATGCACACAATAATATTAAAAGTTTTCTATGAAGGTTTGTCACATCCTTTGAATACTTGAAAAGAAGAACTATTTTGGGAAACTATTTAAAATTAGATTGAGTAAAAAGCTTGCATATATTACATTTCAGGAAATCATTTACCCCTGCACAACAGAACTATTGTTTCTCAGTTTTTCTGGTGGTGCTGATGTTTGTCCACAGTTTTCTTGTCAGAAAAGCCTCATGCCAGCATCAAAATAAAACCGGAACCCTTACTTTTAATAAGAAAAGTCTACCCAGGTTTGCAATCCAGCCGCCTTTTACAAAATGTATGCTACAATTATTTTAAACATAAATCATTTTGCCTTTGTCCCTGTGGGCCTTTGTATCATTTCTGCATTATCTTCCCACACCACACCACAATCCTTTCTATTGTAAGTCTGCCCAGAGCACCACAGGCTTTGTCCTGATCATGCTGATAATATCCAAACATTCGTGTTGCTAATTCTGATTTCAATTAAGTGATAGAGAAGGAGACTCCAGGGCCTCAGAAAAAGGTCTCCTCAGAGCAGTCTTTAGCACACAGACTTTTATCCCACCAAGGTATTTTATTATTTTTGCAATGGGCTCTTCTGGATCCAGTTGTTTTTCACTTCTGTCTTTTCCTCTCCCCTTCTGAAATTTTGAACTGTTCAATGAGAGTCTAGGGGAAAAACCCCACAGGAAAAAAAAAAAAAACACATCAGGAAAAAAAGTTAGCTCAGCAATTCACACAACAATCAAATTCTGTGGCTAGATTAGAAGCACAGCAATCATGTTAATGTTATGACCATTATTAACATTCACATAACTCAAGAAAAATCAATCTTATATTAAGTCATAGAGTATGATTAGGTTAATAATTGGAATATAATAGATTCTCAACCCAACTCACAGCACCAGATAAAGGCCCAGAGGTAAGAAGTTTTGACTTAAAATAACTTCGTTTCACAGGAATTACCATGGACAGGACAAATACAACCATAAACAAGTTACACAATCATATCTAAATTATTAGGAACAATAACCACTTATTTGGCATATGATATGATTATGCCAAGTGCTTGTAACCTGCAGCTTTTCAAAAACTTAATATTGATAAACTTAATTATCTCTGTTGTTCAGATAAATAAACTGACACTTGGAATATGCAATAATCCCCAAAACATTCATGGACCTCAACTATCAACCTTAGGTTTTGTTCATGGTCTCAGGATGCCTTCCTTTGTGTTGTCTATGTTTTCTGCAAAACTCAAGTACTTAACACTGATACAATGAATTAAAAGTAAGATTTTTGGAAGCTTTGTGATAGGAACTTTATACTGGTTGCATTACTCTTTGAATAACTTAAGCACAATTAATGAAATTCCCACTAATTAACAGATACCTTTGTCAAATTTTTGTTTGAGGATAAAATGATTCATCTGCACGGTAATTCTGCAGTGCTTCTTTGCCATCAGGTTCTAAAAGCTAACATGCACAGTCTCACACAAAGCTGGAAGTGGAACAATTCCTCTTTCCTGTTTCTAGGTAAAATGTGATTTTCATCATATACTTTAAGACAATTCTCTTGTACATTTTTCTGAGAGTACAATTCAATATGTATTTATTAATACTTTTAACATTTCCTATGGGAGAATGCTAATCCTAGCTAAATCAAGTCTTTCCTCCCACCACCTGCTGAAAGTGGAAAAAAACGTCAAGTAAAATGGAACTCCATAATTTCTGCTGGGGAGTAGTTCTTTCCCTACAATCAATAAGGGAGGTTTCCAATCACACTTTCTTACAATGTAAGAACATTTATTTGGTTTCCTTTTTTTCCAGATCTTTCTTGCACTCTTTTCTTTTACTTTTTCTTGTTACCTCACATTCAAGTTCTTTGGACATTAACACTACGGCTTGATATGGCTCAAACTGATTGCAACAAACTGATGGATTTTGTGTCATCATGTTTTAAAAGACACAGTATCAAGAATTGTTTACACAGGTCAATTTTTTAGATTTTCCTGAGGAGATTAAAATCAGTTTTCTGAATTGGTGAACTCCCAGTTTAACATTGTATATGTCTGTAATTTGTTCCTTTCTCATCATCACTGGTAAACTGACTAGCATTGAAAAGTTCATGTGACATTCACTTGACCTGAATTAAGTTAATTTGTGCACATATAATTTTCAGACATAACTACAGTTTTGAAAATCTGTTGCCTGTACTCACTGGTATTGGCATTTTCTTTAAAATTATTTTCTAATAATTCTAACAATCTCATATTTTTTATCACACTCTGAGTCCTTTCATTGAATAATTTTAGAACAGAAGTCAGGAATTTTCAGGATTTTAAACCTGTCTCTAGACATGCAACTAGTTAAAAAACCCTAAAAAATAATCCCCAATAAACGTATCCTCCTCAGATACTTTGGGGATTAAAAATACCATTATTGTCAAGAGGAAATCTGGACTGGATAAAAGCAAAGAGGAAAGACTGAACTAGGTTTTATATTATAAAACACAGGGTACAGTACTGTAACAGGCAGATTAAATATGTTCCTGCTTCTGTTTACATCAAAGACAAAACATTCTTTGGACTGCAGTTTTGCAGGATCAGGACCAGAGATGCATAGACAAGCAAGACTGTGATAAAATATAGATTCAAATGATAAATTGAATTTACTCTTCACTTCTGACCATCTCCCCTGATCAGCTCACCAATCTCTCTTGCTTAGGGCCCCTTCTGACATTAAAAGACATGAGTAACTTCAAATACATTCCAATTTTCTTTTCTAAAGCGACATGTCATGTCCTTTCTTCCCAGAACTATCATAAACCAAAATTAGTGAAAAAAAATTTCTCTTTTACATTAAAGACAGTTTTAAGGATCAATAGTTTATCACTGTATCTGGATAACAGATTATGTTATGTTATTCATACATAAAAAGCATGCCATTTCTGAATTTTGATAAGAATTAGACCAATCATTATTTCAATATGCAAAGGAAATATTTAGAAATTTTCCAAAATACTATTTAAGTTTAAAAAAGCAAATAAATGCAATAAAGTGTGTGACCAAGCAGACTGAGCACTGTTTGTTAGATGGTGGAGTGCTAAAGCTGCAAATGATACAACAATCAACATATTTTGCCTTTTTTTCGCTTTGACTGAAAAATATTCTTCGGTTTGTTTTTCTTGCCATGGGTCACAGACAAAAATCCTAACTATTCATGCCACTATGTAAATAATTCTGTGAAGGTATTCAGAAGAGCTTTAAAATATCTGAAAATGAAGAATTCCAACTTTCAGATCAGTCTATGCACTTGCATTTGGGCTAACGATTTTTTATGATAATAGTGTAGCTGGAAATTGTGAGCCCCCTGTAAAGAGAATCAGTAAGGATCTTTTTTTCCTTTTTGGTTTAGTTTGCTTATCTGCTATAAAGTTGAGATAAACAAGATTTTTGAAACATTTGCAAAATCCTTTCTGAATTTCATGGGATATTATATCAACTATACAAGAGGGTATTTTCATTTTCATGCAAAACACAGGTAGGTGTCCATTTAAGAGTAACTTTGAGTGTAGACTTCATGAACATTTATCAATACAGCTTTCTCTTCATAAAATTGTATGTTGCCTTTTATTGCTAGCTTTACATATAATATTATAAAGCAGTGTTAATGTATTAACTTTTAGTATCACTTCATGCTGGATAAAACCTGTGTGTTACAAACCTGGTTAGTTCCACAGTAGAATGTTTTAGCTTGTCTTAGCTACTTTAATCAGCTTTTTAGCTAAACATGAACTTTATCTCTGCTGTTGGGATCAACTGAATGACTCAAACATACAAGACACAGAAACAGCTGTGGATTTTCTATCACAGAAAATATGTACAACACTATGCAATAACCTACATTCTTTCTACCTATGGCTCATAAAATTTTATGAATGCAGAATGTTTTATAAAGATGAACATAGATTACATAACAATATTTAATTCTCAGTGGTGCCCCGACAGGGAGTTTCTTTCTGTATATTGTATCTGTGCGTAACCGTATGTTTTGAATATGTCTGGTTTGAAATCTACTATTTGCTTGCCCCTCTTTCTTTGCCGTCCAGATAAACTAGCTACTAAAAAGTCTGCTGCTTGTAACAGGAGGTAAATGACACCCCAGAAACAGTAATTGCTAAAAATAGTTAATCTAAGATGACCTGAAAATTAAATTTAATCCTCTGATTTTAAATACTATCAGTTTAAAACTGGGAGAGTGTTTCACTCTCCATCCATGACTTTCATGTTCAGAATCCTTTTCAAATTCCTTTCAGGCATTCTGTGCACTTACACATACAAGTTTCTTTGTTTTCACACCAAAGTTCAACAGAAGATCATTCTGGGGAATGTTAAAGAGAATTTCAACGTCCCAGATTCCTAACTAAGCTGTAAAGGACAAACCACTGCACAGTATAGTCTGGAATCAAGGTCAGCTGTATAGGAAAAAAGTGTGGGGGAAAAAATAATAGCCACTTCCAATTTGGTAATAGTTGTCTTATGTTTAATTATATTTAAAGCAGTGTTCATATAATAAAAGGTGCTCAGATGTTATGAACTATGTTTTCTATTTTCCAAGTTTCATCAAATGAGAATACAGAAGTGATCATGTGAGGTTTGTGTTATGGTAGCATTTTACTGGTCTAGGAAGATATGCCATTAAGTACCTTTACAAAAGAAAGTAAACTGCTAGATGATGTAGTAATCTAATAAAAGGATGTTTTCCCACCTTTGCAGTTCACTTTGGTAAAAGAACTGGACTTTTCTTTCTTGACCTTGTGCTGGTATAAGGGTACTTGACCATGGTCATCACTTAACAAAGTGTTGTTAAGGACCTAGTGAATTTTTGCTTCTAACAAATCCCTGTGCAGTTTATCAGCTAAGAGGTGAAGGACTGAGATGAAGAGAAAGCAGAAATTTCAAGTAGAGGTTCATTCCACAAAACATTATCTGTAAAGCATAAGGCTCAGTTCTAGCAACAAAAGAAAACTAAACATTGTCTCTGAGAATACCACCAAAAAGACTACCATGTGCCTTGAAGGAGGAAATCTGGAAATTAAAGGATTCATCAAAAAGAGATAGGAAAACCATATAAACAATATGAAAACCTTATATACAAAGTGTATATGGATTTAAGAGCATTAAATCCCTTTGTTGATGTGTTCAATAACCCATATTTCATTTCCTAAACAAAGAAACCATCTCCCATACTATTTTTTGCATTCTTTTATCATTCCTATAACTTCCCCACAATGCTATTTCCTCTCTCTTTTCATTTTCTTCATACTATCCTTTCTTCAAAGAACAGTCCTTGCAGATGTGGGGGGGTTCAGATAATGAAAGAGTAAAGAGAAAGCAAGCAAGAACTTTTAAGAAATTAGTACAGCCTGTTTTATTGCTAAATATATAGGATTAACCTTCTTAGAAGCATTCTAGAAATCCCCACCAGCACCACCAGAAATAAATGTATGAATGACAGACTGCTCCATAAAATCCTGTAACTAAGCTTACAATCTTTGGCACCAACCATAAATTCAAAGTGGGAAATAGGATTAGTTCATTCCCAGTGAATTAGTGTCTGTGTTAATAGAGTTCTAAATATATAATCATATAAATGCCAGTAAGAAAAATCTTAAACAGGCTTTTGCTGTGCAGATATTTCCAATGCAGACTTGGGAAACCAGCCAGGTTCATTCACCTTTGGGAGCAATGCTTCAGACTTCTCCACAGTTGGACGTTCTGTCTAACATTCCAGGCAGGAAAACAAGCAGGTCATGGGTTTTATCAAGCTTTGTCAGATCTCTAAAGCATCACGACTTCCTTAATTTTTTCTGTCTCACTCTTGGATTTTTTTAAAGCATACTGCAGATGCCAAAAAGACAGCCTACAGAGGGTGTTTGATTTGGACCACAGCCAGGTTCTCAAACTTGGTAGGACAACATCTCATCTAGAGAGTGAGACAGTTCTCTACAGGTAGAGAAAACAATCTTTGGCATTCTTGGTTTCTTGAACTTGAGCTAGATCTGTCTGTGACTATTCTGGTCAGCAGAATGGAGTTTTATTTAAAAAATGCACTTCAGAAAATCACAGACTTTGATTGGTATGGATTGTCTTGTGCTAAGGAGAGTTCAAAACCACTGTTTTCTCTTGAAAGACTATCTAAGGCCTTAAGTTCTCAGTCTATGTGAGGCAGTCAGATGAGCTCTTTTGAGGTGCTTGAAGAGCTAGTATACATTGGACTTTGAAATGTTGTGTTCCAAAATAGTTAAGCATCTGATTTCAGCCATAAAGTGCACTGCAGTTCAGGCAGAGCTAATGTTTTCTCTATGACTTCCTCCTTTTTGTTATATTTTATCTCATAAATATATATATAAACTCGTCTGTATTTATACATTCAAATCAACATTAGAAAGCCTTCAGAAACGAAATTCTAAATTACTAACTACTAATTACCTGATTATAAGTAGTGGGGGAGGAATCTAGATTATATATATGTCTGAGAGAGAATGAAAGGAAGTGTGTAAACAGCTGTCTGAAGTACCTGCTTTTTATTTCTGTTTGAACTAGTAAATTATGTCTTTGTACAGCAAATATTTTATTGAACACTGAGCAAGTGAGGTTTGGTGATTTAACTGCAGGGGAACAAAATAACTAGTAGAAGAACAAGCAAAATGACCAGGCTAGAGGTAAAAAACTATTTCACATCATTTTCTAACTAAAATATCTGAAAATTTTGTACACATATGATTCAGCTCTATTTCCATTTTACAGTCATTTACTATGTGAATATTTAAACAAATATATTGATGTCAGGAAAAAGTCTCGTGAGAAAAACATTAACAAATACTACTAGTTTTACAAAACAGAAATTCTGAGTTACTAACTAGTAAGTCCTTGATTATAAATATTAGGGGGACAATCAGATTCAGTCTTTTCTCCAGCAGAAATATACTAAACACATTTTTACACAGCTATCCAGGGCAGAATTATTGATTAAGAATAAAATAAAAGGCTATTCCTTTATCATAAATCGAGAAAACCTGTTTTATCTAGATTCAGATATAAAAAACCAGTCCTAACTTCTAAGAAATTATGTCTAAAAATCCTTATTTTTATCCTCTGGCTGACAAGGAAGTCTATTATGCATAGTTCAGATACTGAAATCAACAGTGTTAGGTGACATGAACAAATCTGATTCTTGGTTTCAAGAATCAAGGAAAGTTTTGCCAGTTTAAACATGTTTTTGATAAATGTTTCTATTATCAAAAAAGTCTTACAATGTCTTTATTAAATTGTTCAATTTTTTAATTTAAGATATGAGGTATAATGTCACCAATAAAATAAAAATTAGCCTGTAAAATAAGCTTTTACTGAGAAAATATTGAATGCTTTCTATCAAATACAGTTTTTCACTTAATAATTCTCCTCTAATAAGGTTATCATCATTGCTCGTCTTATTTTTTTTTGAGAAATTATGAGAAAAAATTTGCTTTCCAGTCTTGGAAAGACTAATAGTCTTCACCAGTCTTTCTAGCAGACGTGATATAACAGAAATTCAGAAGTTATCCTGACAAATTACCTTTTTGCAAGTGAAATTCTGGGTCCCAATCTGTCCTAGCAAGCTCTTTATTTTGATGAAAATTTAATTTATCACATATTTCTCAATGGAATAATCTTTAATTGTTCTGAATTCTGCTATTAATCAAAACATTCAATGCCAGCATTAATGTTTTTACACCTTTTCTGATTCAGTCTGCTCTAAACATATCCTTCAGTATATTTCTGGATTCCCAGTTTCCACCAGCTGTTTTTACAACTCATATCCAACAAGTGACAGCTGGATAAACTAATAGCATGTAACAAAGAATAAGGAACTTATTAAAGCTGTACGTTCTTTTCTTGTGTACAATAGCACTATGGAGCTTCCTTAGGCTAGGTAATGAATAAATAAAAATAATCAAATGAGGTAGAAATTAAGTGTATGTGAAAGCTCATGAAAAGGGAGATCCTCTCAGATTTCCCAACCAGTCTCGGCCTCAAGAGTTTTCAGATATCCCAGTGTCTCTTTAATCTCTGAGTCTTTACCTATTTTTCTAGCATTAGTCTAACTCTACGTTTTACATATAATTAGAAAATGAGACTATGAGATATATTGCAATTAAAATATGAAAGGAAATAATTTCTTACCCAGTTCATATATCCTTTGAAAATGTTTCAGATTAATACCTCTAAATTATTATCTCTCACCAAAATTTCAGAGCGTAGAGGATAATTTATTCTGAGAAGTTTAGAGCTATCTGTAGTGATATGGCAGATTGAAATTTTCACAAATATAATTATATTCACAGGATTCCGAAGACATATCAGATTTCGGAAGCCATATCAAGCTCAAGAAAATGCAAAACTGCTGAAGAGTAAAAAAATGGAAATGGAGACTAGAATCATAGAATCACTGAATCATAGAAGTAGATATAAAAATTAACAGTTCATTGTACACTAGCATAACTATGATCAATTATTGTAATATTAAATGATTTTCAGTGGTTTCTCTTGTTTTAAAGACCTGTATTACCTGTGTAGCTGTTGCTTAATTGCTTTCAAGAAATATTTGAAAGGATACGACCTTCTCTTTAAAGACAGGGAAAGAAAAACAAGGACAAATTGATGTAAAAAATACTCTATATGGACAAAGGGAGATCCATTATGTTCTAAGCACATCAATTCCGTTTGTTTTCCTTTCTGCTAATGTATTTTTAATCAAGGTGTACTACATCATTACAGGTATTGAGTGACGGAGAGCATTTGATGCTACACTTAGCTATGAAAGAAGTCAGATGCTTCAAACGAAACCAGAGATCAGCAGGCTGAATTGCAGAGGACACAGAAGCAAGCTATGGCATTAGAAAATAAAAAAGAAATCATAAATGCTTTTCCATATCTTTTGTCATTTACTCAGATCAGATCACAGTCCCCTCCAGTGAATTTAAGAGGTCTGAAAATGGTTGAGATAGAACATAATGCTGAAGGGTTGCACTAATAAACTAAAAAAATATAGATGTGAAAGGATAAAGAATACAAAATGTGAGATAGAGAGCCATGGAGGAAGGGAAAATGTTCTTCCTCGGGCAATACATAATGCAGAGAATAAAAGCTGGAGAGGACACAGAAATGACAGGAAAAAGGAAAGAAAATATCACATCACTGACAATGCAACACACAATGTCTGGAGAATATCACAGATCTGAAAAAGTAAAATTGAGTCATAAATTGATTTGACACTCTTGGTTTGCCTTTAATACTAAAACCAAGAAGAGACCAAACCTTACCTGGCATAAATCAGTGATGGTTGGCTTTGATTCAGTTATCTCCAATTTTCACTAGAAGACATTCTGAGTCCAAGGTTCTGGAAAAGAATTAGGAATTTGAAAATAAATAGAGATGCAGCTAATTTGGATTTTTCACTGCCGTCATTATTTGAAAAAAGTGATACCTTTGTATTGTCCATGACTTTGATTGTGAAAAACAAAACATTCAGTTGTTCCAGTTTTTAAAAAGACAAAAACCTAATTCCTGAGATGACAGGGCAGGATGCATGGCCCTTGAGGATATAATTCTTTAAAAGTAATTATTTTGGTGACTTCTGATATAAGTGTGGGAATCTCTGAAGACATACTTTGACTCCTATCTCTCACTTTCACTTGCTAGCTATCTGAAATAAATATAAAAGGGCAACACCCTCTCACTCTCCAAAACTGGCAGTTTTGCTGAGTTTGTACAATTCAAATTGTAGCTGCTCTGCAACTTCACTTATATCAAACCAGAGCAACAGTGCCACAAACAGCGCTATTACACTAATGCATGAAAGTCACAGAACAAGAGGTAATAAGGAGCAACTACTGAGAGTGAAGTATCAACTCTTAAGACAAGTTTCCTGATTTTTTTTCAGTCTTCAGTTTTGTTCAGTTTTCAATTTTTTTCAAGCAGTGGTACTTCCTGTCTTTCTTGCTCTTCAATCTATTAGGTCTCACCAGGACACTTTTCTTTATTTTGCCCAGACTGTTAGTATGGAAAGGTTCAAGTGTAGTGTTTTGCCCACTCATAACAGTAACTCCACATGTGTAATCTTTCAGGGCTGTACTAATGTGATCATTGGTTTAGTCTGGAGCACAAATGGCCACATGAAGAAACTATTGCACTGTAAACTCACTGCAGTCCAGAATTTAACAGCTCTCCCACATACAGCCTAAAGATTCTTCTACCCAGAAAACTTTCCAGAAAAGTTAACAGCATCCTGCTTTTCCTAGTATGAAAACACAGATTTATATTCTTATCAGAATTCTTCCTTGCCTGTTATCCCTGACTGCCTTTTAGAAAGTTGTTAATACTGATTTATAGTACGTCACTGGCTTTTTAATAAAAGTTGGATGAAAACCATAATATCTGCAAACAGGTAGACAGGTATTTTACAGTTAAAATAGTTAAAATAATAAAAAAGTTAAAATAAAAACCAAAGTCATAATTAAAAAATTGTTCTTACTTCTATCTCTATAAAACCCTACTCTTTCTTTTGAATAATAAGCTCATTTGTAAAATACACATTTTTTTGCTACTATTTTTACCATTCTACTGAAGTTCCTAAATATGTAAGATGTCTTGGTGTCTATTTGCACTTTTTGCAGTGCATTTCAAACACTGGTTTTTAATTCTGGGAATAAAAGATAAATATGAATGAAATTGTAGCGATTTCATATTGTGAAATCTTGAATCACATTCTTGGTTCAAGATTTGTTGATCAACAGTTTTAAACTTTCAGGTGTTCAGCTGAGTAACTGTGAAGGCTTATAATTTGGAAGTGAAGAATGCCTGTGTAAAGGTTTTGAATCTCTTCCAAAGCAATGTGTTTAAACTGGCTTTTTTCCTAACACAGGGTCTTTGATCACTTACTGGTGAGGATATAAAAGGTAATAAATGTATCTTCCATCTGTTGCGACGGCCTGCCTACAGAAAAAAAACCAACCAAAAAAATCCATAGAATTCTGGTATTGTTTCCCCCTGTGTAATAATAAAAGTTAAGCTTTTATGGAGAATAAAGGATTAACAAATGCAGGACATGGATCCTTTCATCACTAGGATCTTTCAAGGCAGAGTCCTGGACTGAATAAATGAATGATAAGGAAAACATACCTCTTATGAGTTTATGGGACAATAAAAGTTAAATAATACATTCTTATAAAATCAAATCTCATTATATTTAGCTGCCGCTTGCCCTGTGCTTAAGTAGATGTTTATGCTTATGCACTGAAGAGTTATTCAGGATAGTTTCACTGTGAGGACAACCAAGCAGTGGAGCAGGTTACTCAGAGAAGTGGTGCAGTTCCAATCACTGAAGGTTTTCAAGACTTGACTGCACAAAACCCTAAGCAACCTGATCAGCCAACTTAGATGGCCCTGCTTAAAGCAAGAAGGTGAGATGAAGAGATCCTGAGCTCCTTTTGAACCTGAACTGTCAACTTTGTGAACATGTGAATTGTCCATAATGCAGTGCACACATTGGTTGCAACTTCTCTGCATTTAGGTCAAATCTCCCAACCCTTGTTTGAACAAATGAGTTAACTGGAAGTCAGAAAAAGCTATCTTTTAGCATCCTGCATGATTGAAAAAGGATGGTCAAGGTTCAGAACTACCTAAAAAATTCAGTTCATGTTGGCTTACTGGGGCACCTACCCTTACTTCATTTTTTAGTTTGTTGTGTTATATTGGTAACATGGTACTTGCTTCAGATGGGAGAATTTTTGATGGACTCTTTCCATGATGTTAGCTTTTTTTTGTCTCTCCTTTCTCATTGTAATATGCTCAAGTTGTACTATTTTATCTTCTCTCACCCTGTCCACATAATTCAATAAGATTCAATGGATTAGCTTATACGTATCATTTGAGTTCAGCTACTGGACATATTTCAGGTCCTTATGTTGCTCCCTAAAAGGTTTGTTTGGTTTGTTTTTTTGACATTCAAAGAAACAATTGGAGACAGGATGTCTAGAAAAAGAACCAACTTTAGTAAGTCAGCCTATGCTGCAACTCAGCTTTCTAACTACTGCAACGTCCAAATGGTTGGTCCTGGATCATTGATACTTTTTGTTCCAATACCATACTTTAACAATATTCCGGTATGTTGGTTCACTTTCTCCCTACTAGAAAGAAAATCAGTGGGCATCACACTGAAATATTATCCTGAAGCAGTTGTAATGAAATATTCCCATGGTGTGCAATCAGATACTTCTATAAATAGGTAGAACTACAATGTCAAGAACTGACACTATACCAATTAAAATTCAGCTCATGCAAAATCTATTCCCCCCTCTGAAGTTTACTTGGTTCAGAGTGTTTCTTCAGCAGACACAGGACTGGATGATTAATACATCAACCTCACAGTATGAGAGTTGATTTAGTTATGAAATACATGAAAGTTATACAAATGTTTCTGCCTTAAACTCTTCATTTAACATTTCTCCATATGGCAGATGAGCTGCAAAATCTGGTGCAAAGATTCTGATTTATTGATGTATTTCATTCCACAAATGGAATTTGTAGCAGGTGTGCTTGAAAGTCATGGAAGCATGAGGAAAGCAAGCTAAATCTACATGTTGAATGCCACATAGTGCCAGTTTCCCGTGCTTACTCTGAAGCAAATTTCATAGGCTTGTGGACAAAATATGTTGTGAAAAAAGGGCAGGTAGTCTATTCTTTTTGAAGAAATCCAAGTGAAAAAAAACCAGCAGTTTTTTACACTTTTTTTTTATATAACAGAGATGTTATGTTCAATTAATATAACATCTGATAATTTTTAGAAAATGTTGAAATATCTCTTCTGTAATAGGAAAAAATAATCTGAAGTGTCTGAGCTCTGTCCTTTCTTTAATACTGTTCTCAAAGATATCTTCAGATAGGCCAGGTTGTATGGGGCTCTGAGTAGCCTGGTCTAGTGGAAGGTGTCTCTGGCCATGGCAGGTGAGTTGGACTAGATGCTCTTGAAGGTTCCTTCCAACTTAAACCATTCTATGATTTTATAGTTCTATAGCTGCAATAACTTTACATTCACAGAACAAAATACGAATCTTCAAAGTATTAAAACCACAAAAGATATTGAAACAGCTATCATAAGAGTAATTTACACCTCTCATATTATTGACATCACACACCAAGATCAATGTTAAAGCTTTTAGCTAGGTTTTTCATGGTGCCCAAGTTAAGGTTCTTGCTGTGATTTGTCCTCCTGAGCAAATTTGTTCTGATTATTCGTGGAGCCTTCAAAAACTAGCTAAGCCTAGAGGTCCCAGCTGATATTTTAAGCGTGCAGCACTTATCATTCTAGCACCAAAGATAGGCTTGAGTGAGAAAGCAACTCGTTTTCGTAGCTTCATTATCACTCCAGAATTTTGTTATCTTGAAATCTAGTTTCACAAAAAGAAAAATATGCCTTAATCTCACATATGAATTGTGATTGCCAAAATGTGGTTTTAGAGTGAAATGCATGATTCATCATGGATAGGAGATTCATGGTGAAGGAATTCTTTTTCATATACTGTAGCTGGAGTCAACTCTGCATGAGAAAGTGAGTTGGTCGAGTGGCCAGTCAGACCTGAAAAAAAAAAACTAGACATCTGTGCCTGTCTGCCTGTATAGAAGAATCAAAAACCAGAACAACTGAGTTTGAAAACAGGGGACCAAGTTATGAGAAAACTTTGTTTTCATTGTGTCCAACCTCCTGTTACCCGCTAGTGTCCTAGCTGACCTCTGATAGCTGCACTGCTGTAGCTTTCACAGCCTCCCTCAGGAGTTTAGCCATTTGGCCCATACAGTTCAAAATCTTTTCTTAATGTCTAGCCTAAACATTTCCTTCCTTAGCCTCAGGTCACTGATCCTTGTCCTACATCTCTGAGACTGTGAATAATTTCCTGCATTCAATTGCCACTGCTGTACAGAAGGCATGAGACTGAGAACAAAAAAAGACAGAAAAAAGAGGGAAAAAAGATGTCTCTAGTCTAAAATAAACCCCTTCAGCTTTCCCACAGACTGTGAGTTACAGCAGAATTATCAAGGTTTTTATACTTTCAGTTTATCAGAAAGTTATAAAGATCAGCCTATTGTATAGTACTAGTAAAGTAACACCACCCTGGATTAAACAAAAATAATCAATAGATGAGGCCCATCAACCACTGACAAGGAGCCTTTTCCTTTTTTTTCTCTTTCCAGTTACTGGAGGGGAGCCAGCCAGCCAAATATACTCTAGTCTAAAAGAGTTTTTAATGAAAAATCTTTGCAATGTAAGCTTGAACACTGCTGTTAAGGCTGAAAAAAAAAAGAAGATAAAGTACTCTGTCATGAATTTATGTGAGGCAATTAAAATTCATTTCCACATTGTATAAACAGATGACAAACTGGTTGTTTCAAAAAATAACAGAGGGATGAATTGAACTACAAAGTTTAAAGAATTAAGCATTTGCACAAGCATGCCAAGGCTGTGGAAATCTGAGTCAGATCACAGAGGTAATGAACCACTGGGCATACTTCATTATTCATGACAGTGGATGCACAGTTGGGGAAATATTGTAAAATATAGACCACTAATACTGACATTGCTATCTGCTCCCCCCTTGCCCCCCAAGAAAAAAAAAAGGAAAAAAAAAAAGCATTCAAAGAAATCAGATCCAGTGATTCTCCAATTCTGTGAATTGCAATTAATGAATGTTGGCTATTTAGCCAGCATTTTACTTGAAATATTTAATCTGTTACAAAACTCTATAAAGTAATTGAATCAGCACAGAAACTAACCATACCTGAACTAAAAACAAATCCCAGAACAACTGAAGAGTACAGAAGAAGAAATTCTGTATGTATTTTAGCTATATCTCCTCATTTATATTTAGACAGGCTTCTTATGTTCATGTGATATTGCCTGAGCCCATCCCATGTAGGATCAATGTATCAGCATGCAGTTGTTTAATTTAAAAAAAATTAAAAATTGATGAAAAGTTTTGGCTTATTATCCTCACTCTGTTCTGGGTCTGTGGTACTAATATAATTTTATGGCACATTTATTTTCTCTTGCTGTGGTTTATTATGGTAGCTAGCCACTACAGCTGAACAGGGCATGACATATCACAGTTTAAATTTTCATGAACTGCAGAAGCACTTACACTTCATGCCCAATGTTTAAGTCGATATGACAGGTAATTTTCCTCCACAAAGTCTGATACACAGGATCCAACTCAGAAATTTCAACTAGAGTTTCCTCTCCTATCTCCATCAAGATCCATGGGACAAACTTACTTCAGCCCATTCCTAAACACGTTAAAATGTTGATGGGATATTTGTGAAGATGTAGTCTGAGAGAAAAATCCTGCAGAATTTATTTGGTTGTGGTGATTAGATAGTTGTTTAAAACTATTCATCAATGATTATTTATTTCCATTCATTTTAAAAGACAGTGCTCATTATTTAAAAAAAAGAGAAATTCAAACCTACTTCCCCAGCAAACTTGAAGCTTGAATGAAGAGACATTCACACTTAACAATGATAAATCATTTTGAGCCTATGTAGTGTACTGTACCCTACATTAAGACTTTGACAGGATTAGATCTATAACTGTTTAAGTGAAACAGGAAAAAGTGAACAGGAAGCATATCAATGCAACCATATTTTGTCCTTGATGGGAAAAAGGATTGAGGTATTTGAAACACTGCCTTGATATTGAATAAAATTGCATCTTGTAGAACATCTAGGTTCTTCAATTTAATAGACTTGATGGCTTTCCTTGACACCTGATGCCTTATCAGGGAAGAGTTGAACAGGACTCTTTCGGATCTTATATAAGAGGTTTACCATTTTAATATGGATCATATCTGTCTCCATATATACCACTGACACCAAAGAGAAAAACATTTTTATTTCTTAGTAAGAGGAAAATGCTAAATTAACCATATTGAAACTGCTTTTGGATGCATTCTCACTTAAGCTGTGAGCAACATAGAGTCTGTAGTGCACAAATTATGCCTATACTTTAAAGACTTTGTCTTTCTTGTAGCTATTTAGAGATAGCTTTATTTTGGTTTGTTTGTTGTTGATTTTTTTTGAGTGCTTAATTTCCAGTTTGAAGAGACAAAATATTTAAAAGAAAATCTATAGTTTATACTGAGTGTATAAACTATAAACTTCTGCATCGAGCTTTTCTCATGCACCTCTGCCTCAAAGTAATAATGAGTATGAGACAACTGGATGTTCTTTACTGTTTTCTCTAGTGAGAAAGGATGGAAGCAACATTGCTCAAAAAATCAACTTTCTTCTGATGCCTGCAGAGCAAAGAGGAAACCTTACACTGATTGCAAGTGGAGTGTCCTCAGATATTTCTCTCCACTCATGTTACACCCTGCCTGTAATAACTGACCACAATAACATCATCAGGAGTAGAAACTGATGAAGCAGCTAAGATAACATTCCCTAAACCAGTTTAGACATTAATGGATATTCCAAAGAGTGTTTTACATTGGCTAGTCTGAGATCTGCTTTACGCTTACAAGGGTGACCTTTAAAATAACGTATTTGCTACTAAAAAGAAAGAAAAGAAAAAAGGGAAGAGAAAAAAAGGAAAAACCTGAATTTATTGCCTATAAAGTCACTTTCCAGCAAGAATTGTGATTACAATCAAATAACCCACCAAAATGAAACAGTTTACCTGTGATCAATTTAATGTGGTAGTAACAACCTAATAATGGGCAAAAACACATTCAAGGTTTGTGATATTATCAGGAAAATCTGCATGGAAACTAACATTCAGTGATGCAAAAACACATTCAAGGTTTGTGATATTATCAGGAAAATCTGCATGGAAACTAACATTCAATGATGCATAACACATGGGGTAAATTAACAAATTATTTATAAAATCAGAAATTTCCAATGTCTACTTTTTTTGGAGAACAGTCATGTCTTCTGTTATAAATCTTCAATCTGAGGTACAACTAGTGTAATCTCAGTCCAGATATTCATGCAAGAACATGACTACAGACCCTAAGACTTGTAACAGTAGGAGTTAGGCTAGGTTGCACAATCAAATACTGTTTGGAACCTCATTTTGTCCCACATTAGAAAGCAGAAATAGACACATAGAGCTTTAAAAAAAGAGAAATGCTTGTAGAGGGAACTGTATTTATATTTATGGACATTGCATATATACATATAGAAACAAACAGAAACTGAGCTGGAGGGTAACCTGAAATAATGCTTCAGGGGCAGAGTAGCAGATTAAGGAAACTTAATCTACATTCCCCCCTTCAGGATCAAGATTAGCCCTTCCCTTGTTTTCTATACAGTTTCATTGTCCTTTCCAAAATGAAGCACTGAGCCAAGTTCTAGCTGTTCTTCCATTATATTTTTGAATGATATTTCATTTCCAACATTTTCATTTATATTCATAATATTCTTCTACTGGTGTATTTCTAGTGTGTCTAAATCTATATTATCCATTAATATTTGCAGAAGCTTTTGGTGACATTGATTTCATAGCAGCACAACATAAAAAGTGAAACACTTCTCACAAAAGCTCCAATGGCGCTTGTAAATTAAACTGTATTATCTATTTCAGATTCTACTTATATTTGAGAAAGGGTCTTTCAGAATCTACCTGATGCCTGCTGCTGAATAGTGGTCACTGCAACCTGATTTTCCTGCAGCAGTTCCATCCTTTTTACCTTAAATGTTATCTTTCTATACACATGCATTTTGTCCACTATATGCTAGTATAACTTGTTGAAAGTGTAACTGTAATTTATTTTGTAGGGACAAATAAATCCAAATTGCCTTGCTCAGCCTGCTTGTTTGTCTTTATCTCTTTTATCTCGACAATTCATCAGAAAATGTCTTCAGTAAAACAGCATAAATACATGAGAACTGGTCATCTCTAGCTACAGAAATCTTTTCCACGAGTAACAGAGCCCCAAAATTAAGATCCTCCCACACTCCTCTTGCATCAGAGCTGAGAGTAACTGAATTCTAATTTTAGCATTTCCATATGCTTAGAGGAACAGGCGCAGTGAAACTGTGATGCCTTTGACAGCACAGTCCATTCATGGATCCGCAGCCTTCCCACTCCACATCAGCAGCCCCATCAGAGAAGCTGCTGTTTCAGGAGAAGGAAGGGTATAAATGGATCAAGAAGGATGCTGCTGTCAGTCCAGGGAGCACGGAAGACTGGGATCAGCACTCCTGTTCTGAGCTGCTTCTCCCTTTTGTTCCAGTTGTGTAATATAACACCAGCATTCCCGCTCCTCTTTGCTGAGCCTAGAGCAGGCACCGATGGAGGCACTTGACCCCTTCAGTGGTGTTAGGCATAGGTTTTACTCCAAGGTCAAAACTTTATTGGAGGCTCTCCTAATTTCTTAAGACATAAATGAAATTAATCCTGTTTTGTACAAAGATTCCTAGCTGCATTATTAAATTAATTTCCAGTACCAACCTTAGGCAATTTTACTTGTTAAAAACAAAAGAAATGAAGAAAAAATCTAACCTCCAACAGTAGTAAAGAATATACAGTAAGTTATTGACAAAAATTTAGTGGTAGAAATTTATTTTTACTGTGCATTTCAAGCAAGTATTTTTTTTCATTTTTCATGTTTCTTCCATATTGTTTCCATTTACCAATCACAATTGCCAAAAGTTTTGATATTTAATAAGCCTTAAATGAGAGTAATTTTTCTGCAGAAACTGGTGTTAAATTCCTGGATTTTGTGCTTTTCATGCTGCAAACATAACTCTGTAGACACACAGTGCTCTCAGGGACCATGCCCATACAAGATGGACCTGGACAGCTCTCAGTTCTTCCAGATCATTCAGGTCAGCTCAGGTCTGTTTTAAGTGCAACACATCTTTGAAGTTAACTCAGTATACTCTACAGTGCACTTACACACACCACAGATGAGTAGTTCCTGATGGAAAAAAATAGCTTGAAATACAAGAAAGCAAGCTGGAAATATGACATCAATAAACCATGACCTATCTGGGATATTTTCAGCCAAATAAACTTGTTTCATTCTCTACCATGTGACTGTGTATATCTCCTGTTTTTGCATGTTTTCAGCCAACATCCTTTATTTTTGTGTGGGGTGTGGTAATCTAGATACCTGATATTTCCCATATTGTCCAACAGAGAATCTGCTTCTTTTTGCACATACCACGGAAATGTTATTTTCTTTCTTTAGTTCCCATGTCTCCTGGTTTTCATCTCCTTCTGGTCCTTAAATGCAAGTTAGCCTCTTACCTAGATTCCCAGAACTCCTGTTAAATGATTGATTTCATGAAGTGGCACAGAGACCAACAATGTAATCCAGTAGATAGAGAAACAAGAAAAACTTCAGGCTGGTCTCAGCTATACAAGGAGACAAAAAAGAAAATATGTTGAATGCCAAAGCATTCATATCTATCATTCCTCGGGCCAGGTTTCCAAAGAGCAGGAAACTTAATACATTTCAAAAAAATTGTCTGCCAGCGTGGCTGCCCACTGTTCTCACTGTGCTCCCTCACACGTCAAACACAAACTGCTCTTCAAGTTTTTTTGATATTACACTTCTAGAATGTTTTTGTTATCAGTTACAGCACGTGTAGAAGCGCTAAGCTTTATAAGAAACATTAATTATGATTAATAATTGCAGGAAGGAGATGACTGAAATAGTAATGTGTACAGAGGAGAGGATTGGCTTGACTTCATTTTGATCATGAAGTTGAGATTTATGAAATGAATATGTATAATTTTTGTGAAGTCAGCTAAAAAAAAAAGTTAATCTTTATTTTACTCTGAAGTTACACCTAAGAAAAGAAAGAAAAAAAATAAACCAACATGTTCTCACTTGAAGTTAACTCCCCTGCAATGAGATTCAAGGGAGAAAAAGGCTTAATCACCAAGAAAGTAAAGCTTTAAAGAATTCAGTTATGTATACATTATTCACAGAAACACAGTCAGTGATTTCATAAGCAACCAGACAATTAAGGTGTTCAACAAAAACTCAATAGAGACCTTTAACAGAGTCAAAGATTGGATTTCTAAAAAAGGTTCTGAGTCACAACTTCCTCAGCTGCTTTCTTCATGGGAAAGAAAGGGAAGGAGAAAGAGAGAGGGTGAGGGAGGGATTGGTAAGGGAATGCAATAAGAAAGGGAGCAAGGAAGGAATAAAAACATATATAAAAAGCAAAATTTCCTTACTGGAAGATCTACATTATGGAAATTCTAAAAAAAATTATCTTAATATGAGACAAATTGTGATGTTCTGCACCTTAGTTGTGCAGTAGACTGAACTAGAAAATTAAATATTTCATAAATTTGAATTATTGACTAGTTTCTTGAAAACAATTTAAATGTTATAAAGAAAATCAAAAGAAAGAAAAAAACACTCATCTTTTTACATTTGCATGATATTTTTCTCTTTCTGAAGCAATATACATCAGAAAGAAACTAATTTCAAGGGATATAATCCTTTCATTTCTTCTTGCTCTGATAATAAAAAAAACCAGCAGTCTGTGATTCAGGATTACAAATTGTGACTGAAAATGTCAGGGTTGAGGGCTTGTAACTGCTCTTTCTGGACTTTTCAGGCTACTGGCAGCATGTGTACTTCGAATTTTAAGGACTGCAGTGTAATAGTCCTCTTCTCCCTGGAGATAACTCTAAAGTAATCGGAATTGCTGCACGTGACCTGATGCTGCTAACACCAGCCAGAGGAAAGGAGCTCTGCCTTAGAGATTAGACCACCAGAAGTACAAATGAGATAGAAGAATCAAAATAACTATGAGAAAGGAAACAGGCAAGCAAAATCTGCAATAGAAGAAAAAAGGGACTAAATGTGCAGATGCCCTTTAATGGATGCTCTGAAACATCCCTTTCGGACCTGCAGTCTCGCACAGTCTATGTAATGTGCAATACAGGGTTGGGGGGTAGTTTTTGTTTGTTTTTTTAACATACTTTCAAATGCCTAGCTTCAATGATCTATTACCATGACTGATGTGTCTTATTTTGATGGGCAGACCTGAGTATTGCCCATGAACTCCTGGATAAGTTTGGAATGATGTTTTTTTTAGGATCTTCTGCCTATTTGCTAATTCTGCACTACTTTATTGTTCTTTTGCCAGAACAGGTAAGCTTAACTCAGGATCTCACCAGGAAAATCCTTAATTTTATTATTTAGGTGCCTAACATTGAAGGTAGTTGCAACTTTAGTTTTCACTATGGGATACAGATCAAGATTAATGGGTCAGTAGCTGGATAATATTTCTACTTTTGAGTATTGACTGTCTGTCAGATCTGTTGTTGAAGGATATTACTCTCTTATCAGCATCATTTTCCCTTTTAGAAAGAGAAAATTTGAAGCAGTTATCAGGGTAGCTAAAAAGGCATCTCTAAATCCTCAGCTAGTATAAATCATGATATACAGGACTCTTCAGCATCATACGCTATTAATAAAAAATATTTTAAGTTCACCATGTCATACTTGCATCTCACAGCTATGTGAGCCCCCTCTTTTACACAGACACACCACAAGACACCACAACTGTCAAATTCCAGGGTCTCATAAGCCACGAATGACTGATAGAAAATCAGCAAGCTGTACTCAGTTGCTCTGCTTGAAACATTGTTTAATCTTTTCTAAAATTTCACAATCCTCTTTTACTATATAAGCACCACAGTCATTTGGTCACTTGTTAGGTCCTCAGTTAAAAAAAAAAAAGGTATTGTTCTTAAATTTATGTTTTATGTAAACTCATTGAATTTTCATTACGTAAGGGATAATGTTTTGTTCAAAGAATTGTTAATGTATAACATGAATAGTATTTTTCTGGTTTATTCATAGTTTACTTGCCTATAAAATATGGAAAAAAAAAAAAAAAACTTGCTCTCAATGTGAAGGAAATAGTGTTTTGAAGATATTCCAGTACATTTCCTGATGAGCATATACCTATCACGTTTCATCCATTCTCACAGAGTAAGTTATTTTTCAGAAGAAACAGGGAATAAGGAAAAAAAGGTCAGGAATCTTAAAAATAATAGACAAATAATAAACTATTAAATATACCATACAACTCCTAATATACTTCTAGACTGCCATGGGGAATTGGCAGGAAGTAGTTTCAGTAAAGCACTTTGTTCAGACCTATGTTATTATACTAATGACAGAGAAAATGAAAGCAACTCTAATGCACCAGATCACTTGTAGGAAGTGTGTGGACCCTTGTGTCAGGATAGGATAGCCTTCTTCCTCTGTTAAGGGTTTATGAGCATCAAATGGAGCAGCTGCAGGAAGGCTGGAGGTAAAAGGTACTCTGTCATAAACTGGACTCCTCACAAGACAAGTCTATGATTCAGTGAGATGGGAATAAACTGCCACACAAAGTGCGCCTTCAGAGAATGCTCTAAATCCATCAGAGAAAAGATTTCTTCTGGAGTTTTGCATATTCCATTGAATGTCCTGCCTACCATGTCATAGCTCATACTAGGACAGGTCTCTTTCCCTGATGCTTTTGTGAATGGCAAAAAAACCTCTCCATGAATCTGTCTTTAAAGTCATGCCATTCATTCAAGAAAATAAACAAACAAACAAAAACATTTTTAAATTAAAAAAGCACCAAACATTTCCTTTATTACTGTTGTTGTTATTAAACCTTTTTTTTTCCCCGAGAGACATTCATTTTCTGGAATAATATTTCTTTGTATTGTCAAAAATATATTAATTTTAGTGAATTCAGTTGCCTTTTGAGACACTATAAGGTATCCAAACCACCAGCATGGGAAAAATTGTCAGTGGTTGAGATCCAGTCCCTCTTCTTTGGGTAGGCGCAGAGAAGAAAAGCAGGGAAACTGTGGTTGTCTGTATTAAAGAACAGAATCAAGTTTCAGTGCTCTGGACCTTGTTAATTTGTGCCAACATTTAACTACATATGCCACTCATGGGGCGAGTAAATATGAACTGTTAACAGGTTACAGATCTGTTTGAGACATAAACCTGGCATAGCTCAGAATGACCTTAAAGTGACTGCAATATTCTACTATTTTAGAAATATGGATGACTTAACTGCCTAAGGGTTTGCAAAGCCTGTTAAAAGTTGGTGACATCCCAGCAATTACATTTCTCACTTCCAGAGATCATGAAAGACATATGTATCTTGCTCTGCAAGGAAGAGGAGTACAAAAGTGACACTCTATAAACTTCTGAGCTAGAATATCTGTCAACTTACTGCTCCTTTGAATGACTGGCATGACATTAATGAGCCAAAAGAAGTACATGATTCATTAAAGGACAGAGTACATTAACGCATGGGAAGATTTGAAATCAGAAAATAAACCGTTACAGAAAATTTCAAATTTTCTGGTCCAGAATGCTTTTCCTTTTTTCTCAAGTTTTCTTTTTTCTTCTCTTAGCCAGCAGATTTTTGTCTTTCTTCCCCAAAACCAGACTGTACAGAACAGTGAAGGATCCATAAATCACACACATTTGCTTCTTCAATTCCTACCTACTTTTCCGCTATGTTTTGAAAGATGAACATGCATATTGAAAAACCTTTCTATGATATATGGAAAGATCTATGTGGGAGATCTACATATTTTGCAGAACAAAAAGGAAAGCCACAGAGACAGCTGCTGGGTTAGTGTCATAGGTGATTCTTCTGGCAAAGACTTGGCTTAAAACTCAGCTGTTTTGTAAGTCTGTAATGCTTTATCCTTTCTGGTTCACATTAGATGTTTATGTGTCTAACTTTTTTGAAGACTGATTCATGTAAGTTGGTACAGACTGCTTTTTAGATCAGTTCCTACTTTTAATCTTTCTTCCAATGTAGGATGTGGGGCCACAGTTGAAACACTAGAAAATCCTTAGTCTAGTAAATGGTTTCTCACTTCTTCCTTGTGCTTTATTTAGTGCTTTTCCAAGTGGCTTGTGGCTGTGCTACCTAGGAATTCATCACACATTAAACCTAAGTGAACAAAACCAAACTCAGTCTTTTGACAGAAGATACAAGCATACTCGGGAATCTGCAAGTGCAGTAGCTGCAGGCCTTAACTGTCTTTGCTCCTTTTATTTATTGTTTTTGATGAAAAAGCAGTATTTGCATAAGTGGTGTGTTCCTACCTGTTCAAGATAATCATGACCATGTTTCCAATGTCATAATCCAAAACCATTATCGAGGTCCAGGTTAGCACATTATTTCCCCACAGCATTATGAACATTAATTACTATATCTGATGTTATAAAAATCTGAATACTCACAATAAAAGATAATTATAATCTAATGTCAATCTATGTAAAGCTCAGGATTCCTTCAGGCTATTTTTTTTTCACAGCTATAGTCAAGGAGCATTTAAATTCCTCTGTTATTTTCCATGAAAGCTAATGATTTGTCATAATTGATAAATGTGTGATGCTAACAGCCACCTAAAGAATTTATGCTTGTTCTTAGACTAAGGTAAAAAGCTCTTTGCCATTTCAATCACTCAGCTCAAAATAAGGTATAGCTGGCATGAAACTTATTCAAACACTTCTATTTATCCTGTGTCATCCATAAGTTCTACTATGCAAAATATTAACACTGATGAAAAAGTTCCGTTTCCCGCATAATTTTTTAGTACAAAATGAAAAGAACAAATTTATTTAACTACTAATCATTTTCTCAAGTGTCCTCTCTCATTTTTTTCCTTCCTTCCTTCCGTCCTTCCTTCCTTCCATCCTTCCTTCCTTCCTCTCTCTCTCTCCTTGCTGCTTCCTTGTATTTCTACCACCATGTTTCTTACTATCAGTTGGTAAGAAATGTTCACCCTTCCCTAAATAAAAATCTAAGGAGCTGGTGCCATTTTAAAGGGATTACTCTGAGACAAGTCTGCTTTTTTTGCTGGACAAATAACTCATGTGCTCTGGAAGTGTTAACTGAAAATTATTCTTCTCTGAAACTGTTTCAAATAATCATCTTTTACTCATGTACCATACTGTAGAGTACATGTTACAGTTAAATCTTAGTCACTATTTATAACCAATAACTACATGCTTAAAATGAATGTTTCTATATTTAATTTAAGTGTACAGGCTGTTGATTTGGGTTTTTTTGAGGTAAAAGTAGTAGGAAAACAGTACTAGAATTTCATCTGAATGAGAAATCTTTAAAATTAGAGTGGCATTTCCTTCCTTATAATTTAAACCTCTGAAAGTAAGGTTCTGGAACTAGTTGAATTGTTCACCAATATTTTATATTCCACAGAAACTGACAAGCTTCTCTACAGGGTGACTCATTCATCTATCCTCACAATCTGGATAGCATAAAACACCTTTAAAAGTGTCTACGTTTTTTCACTGAACATAGAAGGACCTTAAAGTTCAAAAAATTTAAGTCTAAATTTTTTTTCAGATTAATCCTCCTTTTTGCTGTTTACTTTTAAACTCTTCCTGCATTATCAACCACATGTACAGTGATAATCACAACCCCCCACCATGTTTTCTAATTGAGCATTTCAACACTACCTATTCCCTGTCTCTGCACAGAGATAAGGACACCTCAAGCTGTTTTTGCTGATGCCCAGAAAAGTTTGCTCCTTTATCAGGGCTCTGGACACTGATTCAATACGCCCAAGATAACTGGTGCTTCTAGATATGCAAAATTTGAGAGGCAATGCCAGGAGGGCTTGTGGTTCAGGTTCAAGTAGTTCTTAGCCAATATCATACTGAATAAACACAAAGATATCTTTCATCTCTTTTGCCAGTTATTTCACTGCTGTAAAATTTTGTTGCGCAATGCGGTATCTTAACAATGTCACAGTGCTAATATACAGTGGCTGGTAATCTGGCCTACTATATGAATGGCTGTAAAATGGTTTTAGGAGGTTACAGAGCTGTCATTTTTCACTCTAGATTTTACTGTGGTCCTGTGATAACAAGTCCTTCTATGTAGGAAGTATGGTGCCACCCTTAAATGCAACTTGAAATATATTAGCTCAGCACAACACTAAGTTTGACATAGATTTTCTCCCAGAATACAAATTTTGACTCTAATTACATTACAGCTTTATTAATTTCCCAAAGTTTCCAGCATGGTTTTACTGGCATACTTTTGCAAATCATTAATTGTGCATTCTGCCACTCTTGTTTTAATGGCATTGTAATTTATTCCAAGACTGCTAGAGAAATGAACTGTATAGTTTTCATTAAATGGTCTGGAAAAAAGTAATAAACACACAAATAAATACTTACTAATAAACAGATTATTTACAACCATTTCAAAACACTGGAAATATCTCTTGAGACAAAAACAAAAGACAAAATACAAGTGGAAGTCTGAAGTCCAAAATTTCATTTATGGGCAAAATAAAACATCATAAATCTTATCAAAGCTTTCCATCAAATTATTGTTCTCTTACTTTAAAACTATAATACCACTGGAGACCTGAAACTCCATTTGTTTTGAGCTATTTCTTCATAGTATTTCCCGGCCTTATAAATACAAAAAACCCCTTGAAAATATCTCATGAATACCTCTAGATGTTATTCCTTTCTCACGGCCTCTGAAATATTAAATAAAAATAATAGCAATTTCAACCTTTTTTCTGAGTGTGGAAATCATTTGATAGCAACATTAATCAGAAGTCCAAATATAAAAGCAAATTTTCAATGGTACATGGAATAACCAGGAAAACATAATAATGTACGTCTCAAGACCTAGTAAGAATAAAAAAAATGTGGCTAAAAAAGACTCAAAAGAAACCTTTGAGGCTACAATGAGGTAAACTGAAGAGTTGAACTGGGAGAAATACGTTTAACTGAACAAATACAGTCAAGCGTCTGCATGCCACCATTTAACAGAATGGAGAGAGTAGGAAAAAAATTAAAGGCTGGAAAATCTTAAAGGGACTTAAATGCTTAAGTTATTTAAAATAAAAGTTTATCTAAGAATTTCAGCTTAAATACAGCTTTATTAATTATTTTATGTAGTTATATTCCCTCCCTCTCTTCTTTCCTTCCTCCCATCCTTCCTTTATTCTTTTCTTCTTTTCTTTGAAATGGCATTCATCTGTAATAGATCCTCTTTTTTTCAAAGTGTCTCTTCACAACATTAACTTGTGTCTGAATAAAATCAATCTGGACAGCACTGTGGCCATTCTGGGGGCTAAGCAAATTCGGAGTAAGAAAAGTGACTATACATGTCAGCAAATTTCCCAGAGTCAGTGTAGCAAAGTAATTTTTTGACTATTGCCTTCTCTGGACCCATTTAGTCCACCACAGAAAGAACGTCTCCAAACACCTTCACAGAAAACAAAACACAAGTTCCAGGCTTTTAAATGAGAGAGCTATTTTCAATCAGAGGGGAAAGAAAGGATGGCAAGACACAATAAATCCATGACATCTGTTTTCCCTTGATGAGAGGCACTTCTGTTATAATCTCTCCATATATTAGGAAAAAAAAAAAAAATCCCTGAAGTCTACAGTTTGCATAAAGCTCTAGAACTGTGGAATCTTCCAGATGTCTGGATTCTGCCTGAATTTGGCATTGGTCTGTACTGGTCTGTAAACTACCTATTGTTACATATTTAAATGATTATGTTAATTTTTCATATTCTTTCCATACCCTTATTGTTTTCATACATACAACATGATACAGACGTTTCTGGCTACACCAAGATTTTAGAAACGTAGAATTATTTATGTTGGTAAACACCTCCAAGCTCATTGTGTCTAAACATAAACTTAACACTGCCAAGTCCACCACTAAACCATGTGCCTAAGCACCATGTCTACACATCTTTTAAATACCTGCATGGATAGTGACTCAATCACTTCCCTGGGCAGGCTGTTACAATGCCTGACCACCCTTTCAGTGAAGGAATATTTCCTAATATTCAATCTAAACCTCCCTTGGTGTAACTTGAGCCCATTGCCTGTTTTCCTGTGTATTGTTACTTGGAAAAAGAGATTGGCTGGCCTCCTTTCAGGCAGTTGTAGAGAGTTATAAGGTCTCCCCTGAGACTCCTTTTCTCCAGACTAAACATTCTCAGCTCCCTCAGCCACTCCTCATAAGATTTGTGCTTCAGACCCTTCACCAGCTTCAGTGCCCTTCTCTGTACATGCTCCAGCACGTCGGAGTCCTTGTAGTGAGGGGCCCAGAGCTCAGCACAGGATTCAAAGTGAGGCCTCCCCAGTGCCCAGTCCTGGAGGACACTCGCAGCCCTGGTCCTGCTGTGTTGCTGATACGAGCTAGAATGACCGCTGTCCACATGGATACACTGTGCACCAACACCCCTGTTTTAAAAAACAGTATATTTCTAAGAAGACCTAGTAGCATGTTTCTGTCCTAGAACTTCTTTAGTGACATAATTTTGACACCATAATGATTTTTCACAAGATTTTGTCACTGTCTTCAGACAAAATGTTGAAAGGACTTTAATTTCTTCTGAAGTCTGAAATGTTGTGCACTAAATCCATCAGCTTATATGACACATTTTTACCTTCACCTTTATTCCCAATCTAGTGCCTGAGACTTTTTTGCAAATGTCATTCCAAAGCCCTGAAGTCTAGCAATAGTAACATATTGTAAAGTTTTTTCTTGATGCAACATACAATATCATATTATGTCTTTATTTCTACTTCCTTTGGACTTTTTCTGATTGTGTCTGAATTGGTTTTGAGACACTTGAATAAATTTTATTGTTCCTCTTTGTTTGCATTGTTCCTCATTTTGTGATCCTTCACAAAAAGCTTAGTTTTTGTTCACTGAGCACCTGTTGAGCGATTGAGTCTCTTCTGTCACTTGCATGACTTTTTCACACATCAAAATTTCAAAATCCCTGAATTCTTTCCTGACAGGCTACATCTCATCATTCCTTTAATACTGTTCTCATATTTCCATTTCTCTTAACCTTTTCCCATGTCTTTGTTCTTTGCTTTAACTTTTCCTTATGTATTTTCACCAGTATTATCAATACCACTGCTATTGTCACTTTTTCATTTTAGCTATTCATCCTTTCTTTCTTTTTTTTCTTACACATCTTTTGATAATCTGAAAAATCCTGCAACTCACTTTGGAAGGCACCTACTTCTCACTAGAATGCATTTTATAAGAGTTTTCAAAAAGAATGCATTATAAATAAAATGCAATATTATTTATATTATTTTCCTAATTTTGTGCAGGCGCCAGCTGCTGTTCTTGTGAATAGAGTTATTAGGAAGCTAGAAGTGTCAGAAGACAAAAAAGCAAGAAATTTCAATGAGAAGATATTTTTAAATCATCTAAAAGGCCAAGGCACAAAAAAAACCCAACCAGAAAAAAAACCAAAACCCAAAAACTGAAATAGATTTCTAACTATTGTAAATAATAGACATTCAAGCCCCTAAAGTCTAAATTTTTAGAATTTTGGGGAAGAATTAATTACTCAAAAGAAGCCTGTATTTGATGAGTTGTCTAATAATATGCTAAAAGAATTTTTAAAGGGGTTATTTTTTTACCTCCCATCATTAATTCAGTTGCAGCTGTCTCCCTCCTTTGTAATATTCAAGCTCTAATGCTTTTCCTCTAAATTCTATGTTTATAGGGATGACTTTTGTTTTCAGAAATATTGTCTCATTTGAGAGAAGAAAAGAGAATATATCCAAGAATTTTCTGTTCATGCATAGCACATCAATCTTTCCTTGTTTTATAGTTACTACTTGTGCTTTCAGAAAGTAAATCATTACAAGACATTTCAGAATTAAAATATCATTTATGTTTTAAGTCATTGCCAAAATGTCTTTCAGTCATCAAGTTTTGTCTTCATAAAAGGCTTGCAGGTTTAGTGAAAAATTAAAATTTCACAGCATTCATTGAAGTGCTTTTGAGAAAGACAATATCCTGAAGGTATAAATCAAATTATTTAGTTTCCATGAAATTAGCATAGTTAAAGTTATTTTGATTCCTGAGGGGATAATTTTTTACATTTCTGAAAAAGGAAAAACATGATACAGTAAAATTTACACTAAGTTAAGAGGAAGGCCAATTTCAGATACTTGTATTCTGGGAAATCTCCTAGCTGTAGCCAAAATCTGGGAGAGTTTCAATGGGATCAGACAGAATTTCCGATGGTTCCAAATTTGAATTTAATTGCCTTTTCATAAGTAATTTTTACTCCCTTAAAACAAACTTATCAATGCATTAGTTATAAAGTAGAACATGGTAATAATATTATTCCAATGGAAAATTTCCTAGGAATTAGGGAAAACTAAACACCATGACAGATCAATCATAAGAGATCAAACCAACTGTTCTGATCTAAATAAATGCTCATTAAGATGCAAACATATATCCAGACTAATCTAATTCTCTTTCATATGTTTTTTTTTTTCATTCAGTTATATCTGGAAGGCCAGGTATTGGGACCCTATTGAAAGGTGTATGATGGAGAAGATTTTGAAATGAAAAATTCCCAAAAAACAATACCAAGCTAAAATGATAGTTGATAGATAATTTTTAACAAGTAACAAAATTCAACTCGTCTTTCAAAGTACAAAAAATAGTTCATAATATGGAAAATTAATAACTATTTTTTCAGGTAGCTATAGAGAGCAGTGTGGTCCCATTTGAGCATCCTCTTCTTCAGGCTAAACAACCCCAATTCATTTGATTTCTCCTCGTAAGACATGTTTTCTACACCCTTCACAGGCTTTTCTGCCCTCCTCTGGACATAAGAATACATGAAAGTTTTTACAGAAATGCAGAACAAAATCCAAACATTCAGCTGGAAGATAAGAACTTAATATCTTTTGAAGAAAAATAAATGGTAAGAGCTGAAAACAAGTCATATAGTTCATTTATATTTTAGACATAGAAAATGAGAATAATTTAGCATAAACTATGTATACCTGCAATGCAAATTTCAACTTCTAGTCTAGCCTATCTTATTCCCTATTAAATTTAATGGACTGAATTAGGCTTTCAGAATTAATTCAATAAACGCTATCTGAGATACCTTTTTCAAGATGAAGCACATTATGGCTAGATCCAATTATAGCTCACGTAGTACCTGATTATGATTATTGTACGAGACAGTACACCTGACCATTGTCCAAATAGCTTTAGGAATGGATCATTACCATAACAATCTTTGTGTAAGAGTATCTACATTCTTCACAATAAATCTATGAAATCCATTATAGGCACATATGGTAAGAATATCAGTTCAAAATTAGACCACAGGCATTTCTAAGGCTGTGTGGAGAGAATGGTATCAGTCACCAATAAGTTTTTGGAAAAAAAGCGGTAGAAATTCTCTTTGTACAAAACACTTTATTGTTTGTTATAGGTCTTTAACAAAAATTTCAGATTTGGACCTGAAAAACATCAAAATGTGGGGTTTTTATGAGGTCAGATTTTGGGTTAATTTTATGGTTTTTATAGGTTAACCAAAACTAACTATTCATGCACTAAAATGGATAATTTTTTATTTACTTTTCTGTAAAAGGGAAAAACAAGTAAGAAAAAACTGTAGTTATTTGGAATCTCTGAAAAACTCAAGAGGAATCATTTTAGATGAAAGTAATTTCATGGGGTTTTTTTCAGAAGTTAAACTTGAGGCAGAACAGACAATGTTTCATTTTATCCTAAAAAAGTGACATTTTAATAATTATGAGAACATGCTGATCATCATGACTCATTGTAAGGGTTTTCTTTATGTGCTAAAGCTCATTCTTTCCTCACAGTTTATAAGGCCATTAATCAGCTCTTGAGCCACTGGTTTTAAGTTTAGTCCATCTCAGAAAAATATGTCATGTCATTTAAAAGAGCGTGATGGATACAGATATGTAAATGAGTAACCTGGACATTGCACATTAGGACAGAAATTATTGCCTCCAAGAGGCAATTTTAAGCAAAAATGTGATCAAATCCAGACATCAGAGAAAAGGAGAAAACCCCTCAGCTTTTCTAGAGGGTATTTAAACTCCAGATCTACAGGTCAACCAATTGATCAAAGATTAGCACATAACCAAACATCTCTATACAGTACACCAAATGTACTCTTTTTTTTAATAAACATATCTATTCTAACTCTGTTAAGTATAATCTTCATTTTTTGCAGCACTCAGTTATTTTTAAGGGGAAAACATTCTGTAATAGAATTTGGACCCCTGTTGAATCATAGGGATGGATACAACTTGTTAATGATGCAAAGGTTCTCAAACAAATTTGGTGTCCTACTTAAAATAAACTTGAATGGCAGTGTTTAAATCAAAATCTTTCTCAAAATACCTGCAGAAGCAGCAGGAATTCTAATGTAGTGTTTTATGACAGATAATACAGAAATGACGAAGTTTTTAATTTAGGAAACCAGGAGAGAAATTCCTTTGTTACAGTGTCTTTGCCCTACTTTAAGGAATCCATACTATGGTCTCCTTCATGCAAACTTATCAAGATCCATATTTAAGCTGGCTTCCTTGTTAGAAGACTGTTTCAAAATCTCACTTTTCTGATAGTTAAAAATTTCTAATCAGTTTTCACTCTGAACTGATTTATGTGCAATTTGCATACTTTTGCTATACATGTACACAAAATAAGCAAGTACTTTGGCCAGTACATTCTTGGGGGCAATAAAAAGTCAGACAAGTCTGCCTACACCAAAAGCCTAGAAGTCTTTTTTGCAGTTGCCTTTTTGATGCTAAAGGAGAGGCATGCAGAACAAATTATCAATTTAGAATGCATATTTCCAACTGTGCAGCATTTTCATAACCATCTCATATGTTTTGTTTCATTGGCAGCCAGACACTAAGACAACAAGCTATCCGTTTTTCTGAGAGAATTTTAAGCATAATAATGAGTTCTTTTTGTAGGAATAGATGACTCCTAACATAGGAGACAGTGCACTGAGATTATTATTCATTTTACCGTATGTCAGAGACTGAAATATTATAGTTTATGACTTAAATATTTTCTTAAAAGACTTTTAAACTGTATCACAAAAGCTGCAGAGAAGACTACCACACCCTGGATGGGGCCCTGACTGAGGCCTTACACTGCTCGATGATGAAGATAAGATAAAGTGACAACTCAGGGCTGGGGACATTCATAAAGCACGGGCTTAATGCCTCCAAGGTGGAGACCACAGCCCCAGGGCTATCAGCTGCCAGGCTCGAACAGACCCTTGCACCAAGGGGTGGAGGGAGGAGAGGCTCTGGGTATCTTGGAAAAGCCTCTGGTCAGAGGCGCAGTGACCGCCCATCCTCCACTGTGCAGAGGAGCCAAGCGTATCCACAGCAGAAGGGGGTGACATGGCCCATCACAGGGCCCCCCTCAAAGGGGTCCCCAGACCCTGCACCAGAGCCCCAGAGATGATGCAACAGACCCTCAGTGTTGCAAGGGACAGTGTCAAGCTGGCCCCTGCAAGGGGAGACACGTGGGCATTCCCACCTGGCCCAAAGTGTGTATTAACCCACAGGATTCTGCACTCTTTGGCATGTGGTGGCGTGTGGCGGTGTGGCCATGGCGGCGATGGGGGACCCTCACCACCAGCAGACCAGATGGAGAGGAGCAACAAGACATCGTTGGGACCTTCAGATGGCTGGTATGCTTCCACCTAAACCCTGTCACCTGTCCATATCCCCCCAACCCCCCATGCACACTTCTATTTCTTTCTCTCTTTCTTTTCTCTCCTCTTTTCTTTGCTTCTTTTACTATTAAATAAAATACATCGATTTTTTGGCACCAACATCTAATCTCATTTGGTTTTAATCTTGTTTCTGGGAATATTTTGAACCTTCTAAGTTCTTTCTGATTTATGCACAGAGACTTAGCTTTCTTTGCTTTTCTGGGTTTAAACCAGATCATAACACCATATGATTGCCATATTCAGAAAAAAACCCCGAAGAGGTACATTATTATCTTTCTGTAGTTCACTTCGATGAGTAGTTCACTAATCATGTATTGCAAATTATTATTGGCTGTGTGATGCCCAATTTTGCAAAGTTAATTTATACAATATTACATTTGCCTTTGCAGTGTTCTTCTGGTTCTTTCATTTTTTCTCAAAGAATGCTCTTCTGAAATTAAGTTTTAGCAACACCAAAGCACCTTGTTCACCATGAAATAATTTGCAAATTAATAAGTCATTCAGCGATAATTTCTGTGTTTATAATAGGTTTTCTTCAAAATGGACAGTGGAAACATTTCAAAATATTGAGTGTGAGCCTCAGAACACAGTAACATTTAAATCATTCTGAAAGTTCTACATTTGAAACTTAATGAGGATAGAACTGGATCATTACTAGGGTAACAAATTAATCAGCTGATAACTTGATCAGTTAGAATGATCTTCCTTAGAGAAAAGGTGTCTAAAATTTCAATCAACTGGATGTATATTTTCTTAGATTGAAGGCTAGTAACTAAAGAAAAATATGATGGGTTTGACAATCTGCTATTTGCTTTGGCTTCCTAAATGTCAGGAACTGTTGGCAATAAGATGTACAGTCATTCTATGATAGATACAATTTTGTAACATTACTGTCAAATTAACTTTACAGCTCTCCTGAACCACCAATTCTTAAGGACAAATCTCAGTCCACATCTAAAGAAGTGGGAGTGTTTGGAATGCAAATTTCATCCTGATCTGAAAGTTAGGTTGTGAATTATGAAAAGCTATACAGAGTAAAAAAAGGAATTATTTTTGTTTGGGGTTTTTTTTCTGCAACTCTGCCTTTCCAGAGGCATATTGGTTTGTCATCACCAAATCTTTCTCAACATAGTGGAAGGAAACAAAGTGGGGACCATTTCAGACACTCCCAAAGTATGGAGTCAGGCTTCAGAGACAACATATGCTCAAGTGGCCAAATCAAATCAGACAACTTTCCTGGAGTCAAGGAAAAAGACCAGAAATCAAAGTTAAATACTCCTCTTGAGGGTACAGAAGAACGATGTGCTCTGAGGGCTGGTGAGAAGAATGAAAACAATAAATGTTTTAAGTCTGAGGGGAGTTTAGATTTAATAGATTTGAAACACTGAAATCTTGTGACACTCTAAAAGTGAAATATGACAAAAGTTTTCTCACTGGGCATACAGTTCTCAAAGGTCAGCTGAAGGAAAGATCTTGACACTCAATCATCTGTTTTTGTTGTCATGCAGTAGAGGGAATAAAGAAAATCAAAATTTTCAGTGATGCTCAGGGTAAACGATATAGTAATTAAAGTGCACTAAAATGTTCACTGACAGAAATTTGAAAAAAAAAATTATGTATATTAGTGAAACTTTTTGATAAGAAGGCACATGCTTCAACCCTTGGTCCTAAAAAAATATTCCAGAAATAGTATCCTTGAAAGGAGAAAAAGACAGTGAAAACGGGTTCTGATTCATTGCAAAAAAATTAGAGATGTCTGCCCAATAGTTGGTTTATTGTTGTAGAAGTAGCCCCATATATTGGGAACATCTAAAGTACACATAAACTCAGTGTGATAAGAAAAGATTGATCCAGGCACATAGGAAAGACAAACAAGTCTTTTTTATGTCAACCGCATGGAGATATCACTCACTAGACTGTAACTATTCAAACATAAATGAAGCAGAAATCTGTCCCTGAAATTTTATTGGCAATATTAAAATAAAATAAAATAATAAAATAAAAAAAATAAAATAGCAAGTTGGTGTAGCTTAAATGTAATTATATAATATAATTATAATATAGAACATTTATTATATATGATTATCTAATAATTACATATGTGTATATAATATACATATCATTGTAACATATACACAATATGTATACACAATATATATAACATATGATTTACATACAATTATATGCATTTCTATAATAATATATAATAGTGTATTACATTATTATGCAAAATTATGTTACAAAATAATTTTTTTAACAAAATGAATATATCATGGGAACCTAAAATTATATTTAAAGTACTAATATTCTGATTAGAATAACAAAAGTATATCATGGAATGCAAGTTCCACTAAACTGAGTGAGGGTAAAAAATTGCACTAGGAAAACATTTCCAGTGGACCTGGAACTAATCTAGGAAAAACAAACAACTAGACTTCTTGAGAATACTTATGAAGTAAGGTTAGCGATCCCTGCTAGGCTTACTCAGTTTTAATTTCCACAGAAATGCCACATTGCATTTTGAAACACAAGCGCTCTTCCCTGAATTAACTGATTTCTTTGCTCTTCATTTATTTTGGCTTAGACTAGTCCAGTTTATGGTTCTTGATGAATTAGAGGTCTGGGCAACCACCAACCATATGAACTTCTTCACCCAGAGGGTGGAAGGGCACTGGAACAGGCTCCCCAGGGAAGTGGTCACAGCACCAGGCCTGACAAGAGTTCAAGAAGCATTTGGATAATGCTCTCAGGCACATGGTGTGACTGTTGAGGTGTCCTGTACAGGGCCAGGAGTTGAACTCAGTGATCTTTTTGGGTCCCTTCCCACTCAGGATATTCTGTGATTCTATAATTATATGATTCTTTTAAAGATTAATTTTCACTTCAAAGAAGAACAGCTGAAAGGGTCCCCTGTTACAAATATCGGAGATAATAAAACTGCCTGCCTTATAAATGAATTGTCAGTTTCAAAAAGACCTTTAATATTGTGTGCATTTTGACAGGAACTGACTGCTACCTTAGTCTCACTTCAGTTTCTGATAGAGTCATAAAAGGAATTAAAATGAAACATGTTTGTGGGCATTATGATAAATACTTATGTTTTAAATGTATGGAGCTGGTTGGTTGGTTTTATTTGATTTGGGGTTTTTAATGTTCAAACTGAATACTAATATCACTGTTGATTTTTTTTCCTTTTTGATGTGTTATTGGACACTAGATTTACTAGTGTCCTGTTACTCTTGATCCATAACAGTAAACCTGAACGTGACAGCAACAAATAGCAGCCAAAGGAAAAAACTGATTCACATTTCAAGCGAATCTAACTGCTACTAACAGTTGGAAACCAGAAGATACACATATTTCCAAAAATTAATTAAAAATTAAACAAATTAAAAAATTCCTTACATTTTGAGACCATAATTCATGATCATAAAAAGAAAGAAAAGAAGTGAGTTCTCTATGGATACTTACATGAATATTTTTGAAAATCTTTTTTAGTCCACGGGTTGTAATTAGGGCTGAAGTTAACAGAGTGCATGGAAACCTTTTAACCTTTTGACCTAATATTCTGTTAGATACATAGTTTGCTCCAGGTAGTACTTAAAATATTTTAAATCTGAATCCCAGAGAAGATGATTCTCACTTTGAAGTGAATTTTTTTTTTATTTCATTGCCACTGCTTTCTCCACTAGGAGAGTACTTCTTTTAGTCAGTGCTGTAAGCACAGAACCATAATAAAAATACAGAGAAGATGTTGTGCAGCAGCACTAGTGTCTTAGGTTACAGTGCAAGATGTAACCAAAAGTAGGTATTCAATCACCATCTGCTAAAACCAGGTGGGGCAGTATTCCTTGTCTCTTCCATGACACATCCCTGATAACTCCCTCCAGGAAATATCTTCTGCTAATGGACCATCCAGCCTCACTGCATGACTCATAGAATTACATCATCCCATTGTGAGATGCTCCGCCCAGGGGAAGGAACCAAGCATTCCTACCTGGATATAATCTGAGGTTTGGAACACCACAGTAGCCCTTACCTACTGGGTTTCCAGAGGACAAGAGGTACCACTGGACTTTCAGAGGAGGACCAGACCCTTCTAGAGGATCACTGCTTCAACAGAAGCACTCTGTCTGGACTGCTACCACCACCCTGACTAACGGTGTCAGGTTGTATCCTGACTCTGTCAGTGTTCTTGTACTATTGTATTTATTTTAATTTTCCTATTAAATTATAATTCTGACTTGCAATCTCCTACTGGTTTGTTTTCAAACTAGTACAACTAGTGAAGTATATTTGGTGATTTTAGCATAGTCTTTGTAATCAAATACTTACACTGATTTACACAATGGTCTGTTCAAATTTTATCCCTGTATAGGAGGTCAAACATTTGCATTGTAATTAGGACAACATAAAGAGTTGACCAGAGAGCATGAGATAGCCATAGCTGAATGACTGTATGTGCCTGAAAGAAAACTTTCTGAGCATAAGACCACTGATGTATTATCTGCTGATATTGAAGTTGCTAAATCTCTATCTGTGGCTTTGGCTGTGCTCCCCTTCCTCCTTCCCACACCTCAGATGCAGTTGTGAGACTCCATACAGATTTCCCAGCTCTAAGAAGGCTGAGCTTGCTTTCAGAAGTAGGAAACTTCAAGGAGCTTCAGGAGATTTGGTCTTTGTTGAAGCTTTTCCAGTAAGGGCAGAGAACTTGAGTAATTTTCTATCTGCATGTGGTGGTACATCCTCCCCCTCCTCAGGCCTGCTCTATGATCTCAGGAGCTCCTAATAAGCCTTAACCAAACCAGCAGAGCAGTGAAGATCCCCTTCAGAAAAGAAGGAACCATGCAAGATGTTTGTCTCAAAGAGTGATTCTCTGCAATGTTACACACTGCAGGTGCAACTACACAGCTCATAAACTGAGCAGCTGGCATCTCTACTGAAGAGCAAACAGAGAAAGAAAAAAGAAAGCTTAATAAAGCTTAATACAATGATCAGAAATTAAAATTAGAAGTACTTATGAACTACTAAGTGGTAGACAAAATTCCATTTTCATGAAAGACTCTGTTTTAATTGACCCTTGTTAAATGTCATTGTTAATAAAAACAGCTGTGTAACAGCTGTATCTCTTGACCACATCAAGGGTTTATGGAGCCAGTAGATGCTCACAGGATGGTCTCAGTTCATGAGTAAATTCATGAACTCTCTGGGGATCCATTTTCTCCAAGGTATTACAAATCACTATAGAGAGGAACACAGATTGCTAGTCTTACCTTGTGGTGGTCTTTGCAAATTAAATACACTCAAAAAAAAAAAAAAGTTTCCATCTTTCTTACCACCATTTTCTTTCTGCTTCCTACAGACATTGAGCTTACAAATTCATGCCTGGTATGTGAGAACCACGTTGCTAACTTTCTGTTTTCTTTTTCTTTTTTTTTTTTTTTCCACTAGCAAATTTGTTTAGCACTCAGTGCACTGGACCCGCATAGAAGTATACAGAATTGCAATGGCAAAAATATTGATTAACATCAGCCTTCTTACCAACTGTAACAAGCAGCTGATTAATATCTGCAATTGTTGCATCCCATAGCTTTATCAGGCAAACCTATATGGACCATAATCTAGAATGTTTCTACCATGTTTCATAACACTAAATTTGAATTAAAAGTGAAAAATAATGAGCATACCAGTATTTTAAAAAGTAATACCAGTTTCTTTATTAATGACCTGGTTGTTTACAGAAATGACAGATACTCATTTGAAAAAAAAATCAACCCAAAGATTATTTTCATACCACAGATAAGTATGCAAAAGTGCAATCAAAACATTGCTTGTGTGCCTCTAAATATAATAACGCTTCCCATAGGAGTGGGAATACAGTCTTACAAAATATCCTTGAGGTTTGACTTTTCACAAATAAAACCCAAATGGCCTCTCAGTATAGTTCCAACTGAAGGGCCAATTAGCTATATTTTAGAGATGCTTTCAAGATATTTTAATTTTTTGCTAACTTTGTCAAATGCTCTTTCTGTAAAACAGCCTGATTGCAGTTCCAGCTAAGGTTGATATAGATGTTTCCTTCAAGATATTTTTGACAGACATTGTAAAACAGAAATCTTCCATATTATTACATTTTTCTTACTGTTTTGTCACTATAACTAATCACAGATTACTATGAAGATTAGCGACCTACAGGTGAACAAGAGTGTTATTAGTGAGAGTTTTCATTTGGAATCTTATGTACAGCAACCAGAGAAGTGTCCATTTCACAACTAAAAATCCATAACATGCATAACTGCACTGATACCCCTCACAATTCCTGGATATCAACACAAGATTTCCTACCTGCAGCCTGTGGATCTCTGTCGTTTCCTGTGTCTGGTACACTCCATCCCTTTCTTTCTCCCCTCCCAGAGGAGATGTATAATAACATTCATTATATACTCTACAGTAGGAGTGAACTTTCTTCCTCGCTTAGGCCATGTCCAGCAAGAGAGGAACATTTTTACTCTAAGTCAAGGAAAATCCCATAGTTTCTCCTTTTTGTCGTTCAACCTGAGGAAAAGTAAGAAAGATAAATTGAAATATTCATGTTTCAAATAATTATCACAGGGGTTAGGAAAGGACTAGGAGTAATTTAAGCAGATTTCTTGAAACATTGCTCTTTCAAGCACATAGTCCCTCATACTTCCAGAAATGTAAAGAATCTTGTGCAACCTAAACTTGCCCTGACAGAACTTCAGGCCATTCCCTCAGGTCCTGTTAATGAGCACCACAGAGAAGAGATCAGTGCCTTCCTCCTCCTCCCTTCATGAGGAAGTTGTAGACTGCAATGAGGTCTCTCCTCAGTCTCCTCTTCTCCAGGCTGAACAAACCAAGTGGCCTCAGCCACTCCTCATATGGCTTCCCCTCAAGGCCCTTCACCATCTTTGTGGCCCTCTTTTGGACACTCTCTAATAGGTTGATTTTTTTTATGTTGTGGTGTCAAAAACTACACACAGTACTTGAGGTGAGGCTGCACAAAGGCGGAGTAGAGCAGGACAATCACCTCCTTCAACCAGCTAACAATGACACCAGGACACGGTTGGCCCTTGCTGCCAGGGCACACTGCTGACTCATATTCAACATTCCCCAGTCAGTAAGTACATTCAGGATACCCCCATTGGCAGTTGTCTTTGATAATTGCCAAGCCCTCTAAACGCCTTGATATTAGGCTTAGCCATTCTGACAGGCTAGATCATGAACAGATTGGGTCTTTGCTCTAATATAACAAAATATTCAAGACTCCAACCAGGCTTGGTCAAAATACCTCTTTTCCGTTTCTCAGGAAGTGTTTTATAGACTTCAACTGTAGCATATAATGCTCCTTATTCTTTTGTGATGTTTTCTTCCACTTTAATTGGTTTTGTCTATTGCTTTTCTCTTTTTTTTATCTAGTTTTTTCTCTGTTAATCCAATACAGCTAAATTATTGATGACTTTATCTTTCTGATTCATCCTCTGAAATAGAGTCAGAGAACAGTAGTGTCCAAGAGAATTAACTACAGTCAGCTTAATTTTGAAAGGTTGCAGAGCTCTCCTTCAACTCTATTTCAAGAATTAAGACAAAACACTCTGATTTGCAGTAAGTGACTGTTGAATACAGAGACAAGGCCTGTACCAGGAATACAAAAAAGGAAAAACTGGAAAGTATTGATAAGTTGCACAACCAGACCTCAACTGGAAAGAGTTATTCTCAGACATCTGTAATTCCACATTAGTTTTATTAAATTATTGCTTCATTTACATTTTTAGATCCTTAGTGTTGCAACACAAAGTCGCACACCTAGCACACTTTGCCTGCAGTAGTAATGTTGTTTGCTTTTTAATTGAGTTCTGCTTTTCTCAAGGACATTCCTCTTTTGAAAACTGGACTGGCTCAAGATTTCTGCAGGCAGCTTGTAGAGTACATTTGCATTAATGACTGTGAACATCTAAGTAATGGCCACACACTTATTTAGATGGCACCATTTTCTTTATGTGTGTCATTTTTAGTAAGGCTAGGAATGGTTCCCTGAAAACAGAGGCAGAACATCTATTCAAGTAAGTTAGTTAGTGGATGGTTTGAAGGATGATAAATCTTCAAGGATCTTCCAGCCCGGACTTCTCAGTCTGCGTCCATGGCAGCAAAATAGGGTAAGTCCTTACAGGAATCTCATTTACTCAGTGCTAAGCCTATTAATGGCTACCTCTCAGTGGCAAAATACTTGCTGTCTTGAAATAGAACATGTTTTACTTTCAAGAGAGAACCCTCTGTAGCACTAAAAAAAGGTACATCAATGTGCAAGGTTATTAAGATACTCTCTAAAACTTCACCTTTTCAAGAGCAAGAGAAAGGAGTGAGCCCAGAGACAAACTTCCATGAAACAGTTCATTTAAGAACCAAAGCTTAGCCAATGCCATGCAAGGAGCCTATTGCCACCCTTCCAGGTGGTTTGTGCAACAGGAAGCATTCTTGATTTCATAGAATATTCTTAGTTAGAAGGGACCCACAAAAGTCATTGAGTACTTTTAATTGAATGGCCCTTACAAGGATGTAACCCCACAACCCTAGTGTTATTAGCACCATGCTGTAACCATCTGAGCTAGTCTTAGGGTATGTAGTCCTTCCTTATGCATTACTTAACATCTATCAAGTCATTGTGAACATCATACTGCCTTTGCCATCACAGTTGTGCCTGTGTGTACGCTACTGTCTTCAGAGGTGAAGATGCAATACCAGCTACAAATCAATGTCCAGGGTCAGGAAAAAAACCCACAAACAAACCAATTGGTTGAAATGCACTTGGTATATTGTTACACTCCACCCTAGAAGGTGAGGGTAGCCCAGGTTCTTGTTAATGGATCCCTTGGGGTAGATTAAAGTGAAACAACACTGAATGATCATTGTTTGTAAATATATACTTATGTAAGGTTTATTTTAGAACAATTTGGTTGCAATGGAAAGCAGGTATGTGGCCATTTTGGTTATTATTTTCTAAAGTAACATAGCAATATAAAAGCATAAAAGTAAGATAATGTATAAGAAAAAAAAGAAGGGAAGAAAGGATAAGACTAGAAAATATGTCACCACATGTGGAACTCACACACCTTGGTTGTTGCGCTTTTGTTGTCTGCTGGTCAAAGTAGTGGTCACAGACTACATTCATCAGGCAGCAGGGGAAACCCACAAAACACAACAGTCAATGGGTTAATATTTATGCTCAGGCTCGGGAACACCCTGGTACCTCCAGTGGGGCAGCGTTTCATACTGAATGACTGTGTAATGCTGTGGATCAGGGACACTTCAGGAGTCTTTTGCACCTTCTAAGTCTTTAAGGTTGCCTATTAAGTCAGTGCAGTTGAGTTCATTAGGACCCGTGATGGCCCATCAGCAGAGATGAGCACCTTCAGGCTATGAGTGAGTGTTTGGGTACCTCCCCAGCAGGGGAGTGAACTCCACAGCTGAGTTCACTTGTGTAAGGACAAAGCAGCAGCTCCCACAGCTTGCAGGGTTTGCCTCTCTACATGCATTAACCTTTTTTTGCAGATTGGAGCCATGGGAGCTTGTTACGGAGTTGTGTCATAATGCAGGTAAACAGTCAAACATTAATGGGGAACCAATGCAAAAAAGATGAAGTAAGCAAATTGTTAGAACAAATTCTAGAAAAGAACCAAATAAATTCAAATTGAGGAGGAAGAAACCTCTTCCCCAAAAGTCATCAGGACAATTATGATTAATCACAAACTCCTATTCTTGAAGTAGATTGAAACTGTTTATCTGAGGATCTAGAAGAGTGGAAAAAGCAGTTTAACTCTAGAGAAAAGATTATATGGATTATACTGTTGAATTTAACTTAGACTTAGAATAAATCCTTAGTTCCATGTTAAAGATGTGTTCTCTTTGCTCATGACAAGATTCTGAGTTTAAACCTATTTCAGAGTTACGTGCTTGGAACCAGTAAATAGTAAACGTTTCTGAATGCTTACTATTTTGACCCCTGCCCCCTTCCCAAAAAAGAGAAAAAAGGTATGAGGACATCCAGTACTCAATTTTAACATCTTCCTTGATACTTTTGGGCAATACTGATATATGACAAAATAGATATAAATGGCTCAGGAATAATATTAAGGTGCAAACTGGGAAAAGATTTCAAGATGTAACACTCAAGTCCATAACCATTTTCTAAATAAGGAAGTTAGGACAAGGAGCTAAAACTTTTAATGATTGTTCCCCAAAAATTTATCAAATTGATTTTTGTCAATGCAGAAGTGATACTGCAGATACTATTTTCAGCCTGTAATGGGTGATTAACTTTTCTTAATTCTGAGGGCATAACGAAGGAAGAATTGAATAATGGTTTTGTATCATGCTTTTATAGTACTTTTCTATCTCAAAATGTATGCATCAGGGTCTCCCAAAATAACTGCCAGGTAAAATAAGGGTTTCCCTTTCTGACTACCAACACCCTCCCACCTGCACATCTTAAGTGGGGAAAATATAAAGAGGAAAATTGTCTTTTGAAGAATTAGAGTTTTCTACAGCTGAACTCATAAGAAACGATGCTAACAATTCCAACAGAATTACAGTTCTGTTGTTATTTAGGAATGCTTTTTATTTAGCTGCAAATGAGAGTATCATGAAGACATTAAGGAACAAATTTTATCCAGTTCAAGTTGTCAAGAAAATAAGATATGTTTTCATTTTGTGTTTTGCCTTTCTCTCTATCCTAGAATGTAGGTTTGTTTTTTTTTTTTTTTTGAAGGAATGAAGAACAAGGAAGATGTTTTAATGTTTTCTAGTTTATGCTATAAAACTAGAATTTTCTCCATAAGGAATGAAGGAAGTCCTTGTTGGCTTCAGGGAGGAAATTCTCAATGAGCCTGGATAGGAAACCCTAGCAGCTCTAGAATTCCATGTTTTCTTGATGCATCATTTAGAAACATAATATCTAAAATAGTGCACTGAGTAGAGGAAGTGTCGCGGGTTCGGTTTGAACCGGGCGGAAACACCAATTTAGTGTAGTGGTTTGGTCCAAAATACTCATTACTGTTTATCTGCTGTGAGATAAGAATTAGGAGAAATGCAAAACAGGCACCAAACTTGAAAGAATATAAAGAAGTTTATTAACAGACCTAAAAGAAGAAGGAAAAAAAAAATTATACCACCTTCAGAACTCTCCTCCTCCCCCCACCTTCCTCCCTTCTCCCACTGACAATGTTCAAAGACAACCCTTAAGATGTTCAGTCTGTTTACCACTTCCATAATAACCTTGTTCAGTCCATTTAGAAAGAGAAGTCTCTTCTTGCTCATGCTATGAAAACATTATCACAACGAGACAGCCGCCCACTTCCAAATATTGTTCAGTCCATTTAGGAAGAGGAGTCTCTCTGCCTGCGTGTGAGTCCTTTCCCCCGACTTGCAGCTTTTCCCGCAACTGCTTTCGAGGGTCCACTCTTGAAGTTTTTTGGGGTACAATTTTAAGGTTGAGCCGTTCAGAAACAAAAACAGAGGCCCTTCTCCTTCCCTGAGAGCAAAGGGTCTTCATCATCTTCATCTTTAGGACTATCTCTGGGAGCATCTCTAGGAACTGAGGTTTTCTCCTTTCCCGTTTGGAGCAAAAGTCCTCATCTGGTTCATCTCTCCCTGTCCAAACTTCTCATGAAATTACAGCTGCGTCAGCATCTGCCTATCTCAGCGCAGGTGCTTTTGCTCACGAGTTGAACACTCCACCCCCCATATCTTCATGAAATTACAACAGGATACTCTGATATATCATAGCTTCACAACAGAATTTCAGCTTTAAGCATCTCCTCTCTCTCTTCCCTCAGGTGTTCAGCTCTTCACAGCAATAAAAAGGGTTAATCTCACCTCGGCCCTGCAGCTCTGCAGCTGGAATGTTGAATTTTTCTTATCGCAGTGGAGAGGGGGGAGAGCCGAGCCGCTCCGGCTGCCCACGGCAAGGCAGTGGGGGGGGTTCCACGGCTGGAACAGGTCCATCGGCTCCAGGATGGCCGTGGCCCGGCCCAGCCTGGCCCAAGCAGGGCCTGGCCGGGCCCACTGGCCCCCAATCGGGCCCCGCAGCCACCTGTCCCAGCGCCGGAAACGAGAGAGAGCTTGGAGGGGGAGTTTGCCTATTCTTAAATGTGGATCACAGAGGTGATCACAACTTTAAGTGGCTTAGAGAATTGTCCATATTCAAACTGGCCAGCTGATAGGTTCTTTCAGTTCCCAGAGGAAACTGTAAGCACCTCTTAGCAAGGACGTCCCTTCCAGGACTATGCTTGCTAACCTATGACAGGAAGTTACTTGTGTAAAGTAACAATGTGTCACATGTGTTTCGCTCATACCGAAACACCTCAAAACATGTTATGAATGTAAACTTCTGCTAAAACTGCCTCATGTTATCCATTGTGCTTTGGAGTAAGAGTTCCCCTTTTCTGGGTCATGTGGAAACAAGCGACATCCCACTGTTTGAATACTGTTTAAATGGTTGGATGCAATAATGGTGGTTTTGTTTCTTCTTCATTGTGTGGTTTATCAACAAGGACCAAGTAGCAGAGGCAAGGTGATAGGGTAGAAGAATCTTGACTCTCCCTCCATGTTCCTAGAAATAATTTTCAGCAGAGATCTTTTTATAGGGATTACTTACTGTTTCAATCCAATGTGTGCCAAATAGCATAGACATACCCGTTCAATGCCTTTTATTGTTCAAAATAAAGATATTGGCATTTTTAACAGTAGTGAGGCTCTTGCAACAATGAACTTCCTAAAGCACTGAACTGGAATTCCAAAAAAAAAAGTAAATACTGTAGCAGTTTTTTGGAAAATTTGGATTTAGGTATCAGTATAGAGCTTCATTTATCAGCAATATTGTAAAGTTTTTAGATACCTAAACTTCTCCCAGTTATTTTTGATTCTCTCAAAAAGAGTTGCTTAAATAGCTTGTGCCTATTCGCACAAAGGAGCAGCCAGTGATAATTACAATTAAGCCTCTTCTAGTAACATGCATATACTTATGGCAAAGCTCATGTAAAAATGCATGGGAAAAATCAGGCTGAAATGAATATAATTAATTGCACAGGGCCCTAAAGACTTACTGTGAATTCTCCTCTTTGTGCCAAATAGCTACTAAAAGTCCTGGATATTGCTGTTAGTTATCTGCAAGCTGTTCTGGTTGTTTCCAAATGATTTTGATTCCCAGCTATGCTTCTAATGTGCAAAATAACAAACTCCAGTGAAATTGTTACTTTTTTAAAATGCCAAGTTTGAAATAACCCAGAACCCTCTTTGCTCAATATGTTACACCTCCATTCCCATACCTACAAGCAGTATGACTATATAATCATACTTTCCCCTACACTTTTCTTTTTCACTTCAAGGTTTTTTTGTGAGTCCTGAAGAATATTGATGTTAACTCTTCTGTCTCTGTATTTTAGCACCTCAAACTACCATAATTTGAAGTGTATCTTTTCAGTTCTCAGTTTTGTAGGTATTGTTCTGTTCTTTCTATGTGGACTTTTACAAAACTTTAGTCACAGAATCGAGTCCACTTTATATGTGTGGCAGGTGGTTTGCATGACAGTCTAGAAAACTAAGCCAGTAAAAGTAAAATAAAAAACCCTCTTCACTAATATATTATTTTTTTATTTGAATTTTTTTGGAATGAAGAATCCATGCCTCTATTTTTTTTTTTAACTGAACTTCAGAATGATTCTGAAATCTAAAAATAAATGTTTTTATAAACTTTCTGTATTGTATGTTGCTTCTTCCTGCCTGAAATGAAACAGATCCTGTGAAACAGTTAAAATTTTTAATGACTGGATAATTGGAAGATAAGTATTCATGAAAGGTTGCTTGTCATCAAAATTGTATTGTTAGTACATTCTTAAGTTTATTCATAAACCTCTGCAAGAGACACAAGTTCTGAACCACAGAACTATTTGTATTTCTTTATATTTTTGAGTTGCACTATTACCAATTTGATGGTGTTTATTAGAAACAATCATATATGGAAAAACCTGAATCATCTGCCAAATCTAAAGATAGGGCTGTATCCAATTAATAATTTTCATCTGACCAAATTTTTCATTGCTATATCAATTTAGTGCAGCATTCATTGTGAAGAAAAGACTAGTTTTCTCAGATTCTATGCTAAAATGGGCAAAATTTTGGCTTAAATTAATTTAGTCAAATTATTATCTCTGTATCTTATGTATTAGCACAGTGGCTGCCCAGGAAATTACTGGCCCAGACCCACTTAATGTGGCAAACTAAGCAAAAGAAAAAGAATAGCAAATGAATACTCTGATGCTCTGGTCTTTTTTTCAGTTATGTTATGGAACACTAAAAAAAGAACTTTAGATAATGATTATCAAATAAAATGTCTGCCATTTATGATAACCTACCATAATTAACAGTTGAAGTTAAAACATTACACATTAAAATGCAGAAAAGAACTTCAATAACAGGTATAAATTCAAATGATATGACCAGGACTCTTGAAGATCATCTTCAGTCAGTGTTGCATTGTATTTTAAGAATAGAAGATACATCACTGGGTCCATTTCATGAATACATCAAATCAGTTATTCACTTCTACTAGAAAAAAAAAATCATCTTAAAGAACATGAAATTACTGAAAATGCCATAAATTAATCAAAATTTCATCTAAAACTTAAACCAGTCACAAGCCAATTAGTTCAAACAGTCAGTGAGAAACAAAACCCCTTATTTCAATATTTTTAGCATTACAAAGTCCCAGATAAACCAGCCAGTTATCATTAAAATGTCAGCCAAAACATATAACAGCTGGAGCTCATTTCACACTAACATTTCTCAGGCATTTTGCTTAAAGCAGTTTCCTAAACTCCCTAATAATAGAGGTATAGGGCAGATAACAACTTAGGTCATGACTTAGGTGTTTATGTCTTTTCAGTGATTACAGAGGAAAGCAAACAAGCAAAATAGCTTAGATGAGATGTTTAACTTTTGATGGTTAATGCTAGGTAAGATTAATCCTTTTTCCATGATCTACTATTTTTTTCAGATATTTCTTTCTAAGGAACTTATTACATTAGATCTGACTTTGTACTTTCTATGTACATGAGGCATTGGCACAGTGATATACAGTGGTATACTGTCTTCTACCTGCCTTCAGCAAAATATAAATTATTTCACAGAACAGTCTAGAATAAGATGCTGGAGTAGCTATTCCCAATGGAGTTATATCAGTTCCAAATATCAAGGGATTTTTTTAGTATTAACCTCATTTGGAAACCTATTAGCCATTCCAGAACAAGCCAAGCAGAATGGTAAAAAGCTTCTCAAAGCCAAATTAGCTAATGCTTGAATTAAGAGTTACAGAGCACTCTCAGCATGGTACTAATTAGTGCTGCCTAAATCACCCAAATACATCTATTGTAATTTTAACTGATGCTACACTAGCAAGAATTACAGTTCCTTCAAAGCTATTTGAATGGTGTCTATCCTGCATTTTGCAGTACAGAAATGCCCACAGGCACACATCTTAGAATCTGGATTGAAGCTATGAGAGGGGTGAGTTCAGAAGCTTTCTACTGAACTGAGCAAATTCTTTCTTCAGTTTCTGTTCTGAAAGGCTGTGCAGCCTTGCTATGATGTTCTGTCACTTGGAAATCTTTCTGCTTGGAAAACACTGTTTACATTTAAGCCATTATTATCCCTTCCAGAGTTTTTCCCAGACAAAGGTACTGCAACACTTCAGATGCCCTCAGGGATCTCCAACTCTAATTATTTACAGGAGTGAGATTTTAAGACCCTAAGAAAGATTTTACATCTCTAAGGGAAGTATATTGTAAAGGTTTTAAATACGATGCCGAGAGACTTCAAAAGAATTCCCACCAAGTGAGACTTGGCAATGCTAGCTCAGTCAAACTAAAGTGGATAAAGCTGGAATTTTAACTTTAACTCTGCTTTTTAACTAATTTTAACTTTCAACTGCTTTTGCCTGTTTTTGCCTGGATCTTTCATTTTACTTGTATCCTGTGATTTAGTATTTTATTTAGGCTCCAAGTAATGAAAAGCATTTGGACCTGAAATCTAATCAACTTATCCAATAAAATGCTATTCAATTCTGAATATTTCAAATATCAAATAGTTTAGGAGACTTATGTGCTTTTAAATATTTAAATATGAATAGGAAAAAATATATTTTTGAAGTTTAAGGCAAACTGTCACACAGCTGAATTATTTACCATGTCTAACTATTAATCCACCTGTTCTTTCTTTACAAAATATTTCATTTTGTCTATTGTATAGATACATGTAGTTCTGAACCTTGTTTGAGAAACTAATTTGGTTGTCAAGCTTCTTTGTGGTGGGTTAACCATGGGATAAACCATCTGCAATTTGACTAAAATATATTTTAAAAGGGAACTCTAAATCTGAACAAGTTGAATCAACTGTAAAATTATTAAAATCACTTAGGTCATGGGAATAATGACTACATGTGTGAAATCAACTTAACCAAGTGTACTTGTTCTAATTCAATGTTGGTTGCAAAGCAAAATGGAGCTCCTCAGAGCAAAAAAAAGGTCAAACACTGACTTAAATATGCAGGTAAAAATATACTCAGACTAAATGTTTTTGTAAAATATTAAGAAAAAAATAAATCTGATAGAATATTTTTAAATAAAAGATTGTCAGGGTCCAACATCAAAACATTTTTCTAAGTAGCTGTATTCCAGACCTATCTTCCCAGCCCTGAACCTTTAATTCAGGATACTAATCTGCAAAAATCCCCACAAACAAACCCCCAACCAACCAACCAACCATAAAGAGCCCCACAGCCCCCCTGCCACACACACACAGAACAAAAAAAAACCCCAGACAAACAAACAAACCAAACCAAACAACAAAAAAAAAAAACAACAAGAAAAAAACACCAAAAAACAAACCAAAACCAATAACATACAAAGCAAAGCAAAACACCCTTTTCAAGGCCAGGTAAATGTATCTTTGATGTCAATTGTCATAATGAAATTGCTGATTCTAGGTGTACAGACAAAATATGTACCTCAGGGTCATTGAGATAAGTATCTATAGATATCAAAAGTGAAGAATAAATGTTTGAGAGCAGGAAATCCCCACTTATGTTGAAGCAATACATGAATGTATAAAAATACTGTTAGCACTTTTTGAAGGCCATAAAAGGTTATAGTGCTCCCTCTGTAATGTCATTCTGGGAATTTTGTAGATAAATGGGGGAGAACAATTTGGTGATTAAATTAGTCCTGAGAGCTCTAATGACATGAGTAGGTCTGCAGTAGTGTGCTGTGTAAGAAATATGTAGGTACTTCAGTTTACTCATCTTAAAGTGACATGCATTATTAATTCTTATTCTCCAGACACTTAAAAAGGTGATTTAACAATCCTACCATGTTATGCATCATAATTTTTACTTTACCAAATAACTATATTAAATATAACAGGGACAAAACAATTAATTTTTATGTGTGTTCTCATTGTGTCTGCCAAATACTGTCCCAGAAAGATTCACTGTACCTGACCAGACTGAGATTCCATGCAGTGGTTTTGTCAGTGGATAGTCAGACAAAAACTTTCAGAGATCACCATTATCTTTACACTCACCTATTTTTATTGTAATTTTCCTCTGTTAGTTTGCTAGAGGTTATATTTTTCAAAGTACATTTACATTCCATTCCTTTACATGGGACAGAATTTTTCCACAATAAACGAGGGGAAGAAAAAAGATCTTCCTTCATGACTACATTTAATTTTTTCTATTTTTTGCTTAAGTAATAAGAGAAAGAGGTTTTTGTTAATAGAGGGTAATATCAGCACCATATCAGTGGGGATGTTCCCAGAGATATCAAAGCTGGGGGTGGGTAGCACAGACTGAAGAGACTCATTCCTTCTCATGACTGCATAGCACTGATAAATCAGAGCCATTTACCAATCAGGAATATTACATACCAGCTTTTGTTGCTCATAGATTATAAGATTTTAATATTTCTCTCTGAAACCATGATGATGCATTTTTTGGTTTTTAACATTTTTCTTAGTACTCTACAGAAGTGACTAATCTTTTCCTCAAAAGACATTCTATATCTCCAACACACTGAGAATGCCTCTGAACCTGTATTTTCAGCAATTTTTAGTCACTTTGTGATTTCTGCATAAAGATACTTCAACTCTGTTTTTCTTTTGTGTAGAAATTATATATAGTGGATCAGAGGACAGCAGGAACTTTTAATATTGCCTCAGATAAAACATCTCTGAGTGACGTAATGAAATAGCGGCCATGTGAAGCATCTGAATGAGCATCATGGCCATATCCACCACCCTACAAGGCTTTCTAATTGTCCTTCTCATGCTCTCGAGTGAACCTTTTAGATTCTATAGGGACAATAGTATAATGATGGTTTCTACTTCTATTCAGTACTGTTTAAAAAGCAAGCTAGCAAAATTTTAATGTAACAAAGATGTATTTATTTTTCATTGAAGAAAAATCATTTTCTGCCTTTAAATGCAATGTTAGTTCCACAGCTATGGCACAATAGAATGACATTCCGTATAGATAAGAACACAGCTTAATCTGATAAAAGGGTTTAGATAACAGGCTCTTCAACTCACACTTCAAATTCTACAATCTTACTGCTATTCAGGCAAACCTAGCCTTTCAGTCAATGAACTAGTCAGGATTTTGTAATGCAGATGAAGTTGTACAGACTTTCAGTAAAACTCTTCTCAAGCAAGTGTACACAGTTTCTCCTTCCTTGTTTTCTCTTGCAAGCAAGTTGCATTTTGAGCACCAGTAGAGGAAATTCCAAGTTTCTTTTAGGCTATAGGACATGAAGTAAGTGAAAGTGGGTTTCACTTTATTTCATTTTTGTTATCTAAAAGTGAGATACCTGACTGCAATAATGTAACCTCTCTCTGCAGTAAGTGGAAGCTGATAGCCATTTCCATGGGCTTATGCACGCTATCCTGAAAAAGAGCCTATGAAAGCCTTAGACTTTCCACTTAAAAAGCCATGCCAAAATCTTAGTTCAACCTGCTTGAAGAATAAATTTGTACTTTTACTCAATCTTTATTCATCTTTAATTATGTTTCAGGAACCTTTGGTGCTTATTTATGCTCTTGAATAAGAAATATCTTCTTTAGTCAGTATTTAAAAAAAAAATTTACACGGTGTACATAAATACAGCTTAACCACTGACAATAATTTCCCAAAATGCTACACTCTCTTCATACACAGTAAAATATGTGTTAAAGTTCATGTACTTCATTAAAAATGAACAGGAGTATAACTTTGTTCCTTTCTTCTGAAAACTGCTTTTAATATAATGTGGATTCTTTTACTTATAATCTCTTTCAGAGCAGGCACTTTAGGATACATGTAAAACATGTTATTCCAGAGGGGTAGATGTCATGCTTTCCTCAAACCTCCCTTATGACAACAACAATGAATAATAGCTACACGTTTTCATTAGTGGGTTAAACCACATTAATGAGGTCACTGTCTTCTCTGCATTTAACCCAGAAACAGCAGTACTGAGAAGAGAATCAATTTGACTAAGGCTAGTCAGTTCAGTGACAGAACAAGAAAACATGTTTTCTCTGAATCTCATTCCATGTCTCTAAACTAGGCTGTTTCCAATCTAATGGTTTAGAGAAAGGAGCATGTAAGACTCACAAATACCATTTGATTGTTTGTTTTATTTTTAAATATTTCTTTAGAGAATAGTGGTCTTTTTTGTTGTTGTTGTTGTTGAAATAATCACATGCAAACAGAGATACAAAGTCAGTGAGGTGAGACAAATATCTGCAATTTATGCAAGTACATTTCCTGAACAGTTCCCTGAATGTGGCTTTTTTGAAAGGTTTGCCTCTTGCCTCAAGAACTGCTGAAGGAAGAGGCTAGAGGAAATGTAAGAAGATTCTTAAGTAATTCTCTCATGTATATCAACTTTTTTTTCTGTAATTCTAAGATCTTTTTGGGTTTTTGTCTCATAAAGAATGCATACTTTCCCAATGTGTTTGGGTTTGTCTTGTTTGGGGGGTTTGGGGTGTTTTTTCTTTTTCTTTTGTTGGGGTCCCTTCCCCCCTGCCGTGGGGTCCTGAGAGAGGGGCCCTGAGGGGAGGCACGGGGTTTCCCTGCCCCTGCTCAGCCTCGTTCCCCATGGGTTGGTTTGTGTTCCCCTGCGTGGGCAAGGACCCTCGGGTCCCGTGATTGCCTCAGTTCCTCGGCAGATCCCGGCCATGCGGCTGGAGAAATAAACACCTCTGAAACATCTATCAAGAATCGGTCCATATATATTTCTTTTCCGCGGGCCTCGTTGATTGGTATGCGTGTTGCAACATCCCCATTGCAACATTCTTTTTTTTTTTTTTTTTTTTTTTTCCCCTTAATAAAGAATGATCTGTAGAGACTTTGGTTTGGTCTTCAGATTTATTCCACACCTAAAAGTTTTTACCCTCATTCTCTCCACTCTATACTGGTATTATACTTCAGTATTTCTGTTCACTGAGTGTTCATAAGCACAGAATTAGTATTTGGATGGTATTCAAAAGGATGGTCTTACACAGCCTTTTGCAAAGCTTTTCCCACAATTCGCGGCCATCAACATATTCCATATGTAGTCATGAAAAAAAGCTGGGTATATAGAAATGCCACGCACAAGCAAAAGAAATAAACATGATTATGCAGACTTTAATTGCAATGTGATGCAGACCCACCAGAAGCCGAAGAAATTTTCCAGGTTTCTGTTAAACTGGTATTTCCTAATGTTATGTGGTTAACCATACAACTCTAAAATATCTTTTAGAAAGTATTTATTTCACATACAGTTTCCTAACAATTCTGTGTGCAAAGTAACAAAAATAAACTCTGGTTTCTGCTTCTTTAAGAATCTTTCAGCTGTGAGTTAAAGTTAAGTTTAAACAATGTACTTTCAATACTTCAGTATTCCACCAGTAGAAGTTGAAGAGTGAGTGGCTATAACTGAGTCAATGGAAGACTTTATTTCATATGTATCAATTGCACATATTGTGTTGATGAAAGTTATTTTTTCATACAGCTCCCTTTCTTAGAAGAATCTTTCTGTATGTTTAATCAAGGAATAGAGGTGGTGTTTTTCCAGATCTTACAAAAGATTTACTAAAAGTTCTCCAACTTCTCATCTCCTGGGAACCCTCAGATTTCTCATATATTTCTAGGTAAATATCTTGCCATGTTTATTTTGTGACTATGAGGCTTTTACGTTTAAATGTTTCCATTATTTACTTGATTGATATGTTCCCAACATTTTTTCAAGAAATAAGCATCTGAGAACTGTGGCCTATATAAGTGGTTTCTTAGAAAAACAAAGCACAGTTTGAAATAAAGGGAAATTTTCTAAACTGATGACTTTTTTTGGAAAATCTTTGAGATGTAGCGTAAGTAACAGAGATGCTACCACTTCTCAAAGAATCCTACTAATCTTTTATAGTTAAAAGTGTTGGGAAGCTAAATGCATTGTCTTTTTCATCTGTTTCTATAATAATTCTTTTCACCTCAAAGTGCTTCACAAGCCAAGCCTACTTCCCTCATCACAGAATAAGGATCTTCCAGTTTGAAAAAATCAACTGCTATTTAAAACAAATAGAAACATCAGAGATACTTGAAGATAGAACTTGAAACAACTTCTTTTTAAAAGGACAGAAGAAATTTCTGGGATACTTTTGCAACATATTAAGGATAATATTCATTCATAAAATCATAAGAGATGTGAAAAAATATGCTCAGTATCAGTGTGTTTCAATTATTTCCTATAAATTAGAAAGCAGTGATAGGTGTATCTTCTCTGCCATTTATTGATTAATTGGTATGGTAACGAAGCTGTTCTATGTCTAGATTAGCTGTATTACTCTTTTATATGGATTAACATACAATGCTGCAAAATGATCACCAAAGAGAAAAAAAAAATTCTGAGCTAAGACTTCTGCAGGTTTCAGGAATTTTCACCTCCAACTATGTATGAGGAGAGAGCACTGCTCCAATTCATGTTCTAGTTATCAGAGAGGGGATGGTGTGCTAGAAAGGCAATATATCTGCTTCCCTACTGTTGCCACATTAAGACAAATAAATTAAACCGTTAAACCCAAGCTTTCAGGATGGTATTTAACTGTACTGTAGTAGGTCAGCAAGTAGCAGGTGTCTTTTAAATGAACTTTTACTACAAACTAGTTAGGTTTACAGCATTTATTAGGGAGGGGATTACATCAGTACAGCATAAGATTTACTGTAAAGATTCATATAGCTTTTCAACAGGATTGGGTTTTTTGTGTTGTCTCTTTCATATATACTCATACACAACACTCTGTAAACAAATATTTAATATTGTGAATTCTGGAAATTACCTGCTGCATAAAACTGATTTGGTTCTCAAGCTGTATCTAAGAGAAAAAATTACTTCCAGACTAGAAAAGACTATCTGGGGGTTTTTTTGTTTGGTTTTGGTTTTTAAGTCAATTCTGCATATTTTGTACCTACAGAAAATGCTGTCATCACAAATCTCACAGCAGTTCCCATAGAAACTCTCTTGCATTTCTTTGTGTGTCTATTTTGGTTTTTGATTTGATGCAGTAACAGCTGGTGGTCACCCTGCAAGTTAAATTAAATAAAGAGTTCATTGATTTTACTGCCCTCATAGTCTCTTCTCTCTCAAACATTGACCTCCTCTTCATATATTGGCAAAGAAGTACATCATACTGAAAGGCATCTGTATATCCCCGACGTATTCACTTATGCCATATGAGCAAAATACACAAAGGAACATTAAATTATTGGTGGGACGTGGAAATAAACTGAGCGTTGAAAATGGCATTATGAGAGGGGTGAACTGGTACCTAAGCAAAAGATACAGACTTTGCAGATGGCCAAGCATAAATAAATCAGTTTGCGTACAACATGAACTTCAACCAACCCTCCGATGAAAGTTATTTTAGTTCAAATAATATTATAAACCAGTGTTTCAGTTGCCATGGACAAAACAGTCTTGATACCAGGAATATCACTTCATTTCATTTATTGCCAACTAACATAAATTTTTAGTTATAACCTCAGGTATTGAAAAAGGAAAGACAACAATCAGCTAGGGAAAAGCCCCACCCTTTCTGCTTGTTTCTCAGGTGTTGCTCCAGTCCACCACCTTCCTTCCCCCTTTTCTAGTCTCAATTTCCCTTGCTTTTGCAGCACAATACATGCAATCTTTCCCACACCCTTTGGAGAGGCAAAGGGCAATGCAAGAGGTTGAGGTCCATGCACAGCTATTTCTTTCTGCTACCCTTTGCATCTTACTCTTTTCCTCCACTGCTTCTGACTTCTTAATTATTTCCTGCGCTCCAGTGTGGAGCATTCATGGGCTGCTGTACGCTTCAGGGTGACCCTGCCCCGGCAAGGAACTCTTCATGGGCCTAAGTCCCCCGGGGGTGTCACTACCACAGTCCCTCCACAGGCTGCATTCTCTGTAGGTCTGTTTCTGCCCTGCTGTGGGTTCATCCCTGGGCCGAGTCCCTCAGGGCTATCTGTGATCCAGCATGGGTTGCCCATGGGTCACAGTGCCTTCTCTGCCAAAGCACAACTTGTTCCAAGAGTGCATTTCCATCATGTCTCTATCAATAGCCTCTTACACATTCCTCTTCCATGTCATTTCTGCAGACAGGCCTCTTCATACTTCTCCTCACATGTAGTGTTTTTGTGACCTCCTGTGTCTTGTCTCACATCTCCTTCTGCTTCCCCCTTCATGTGGTCTCATGTACATCCTGCACCAGTGTCTACCACGCTTTCTTAAACATGTCCGAGCCAGTAAGCTGTGTACTTGTCTGACAGGTTGATTTTGCTGCACCCAGTGGAACAATCTGTGTCAGTGGGACTCCCTTGCTTTCTAAATTAAATTCTGGTAACACTTTTGTCCCTTTTCAGATGCTCTCTTAGAACTAAGAAACTCAACTGGCAAAACAGCTGAAGACCTTGGGATTTGCAAATCAGCAGAAGTCTGGGCATCTCTAAGTCATAACCACGCCAGACTAAATTATACGCATAGTGAATCAAACTTCATTTTTTATACATATGGTCAAAACTGGTTCCAGATGCCTTCTACAATCTGTGACACCTCTAAAACAACATCTTGCAGTATTCTCTGCTCATCCCAGCCCTCATCTTCTCCCCCCTCAACTCAGAGGTAGAACTAGAGTAATAGTACAGGCTGCAAAGACTAGGGATCCTTACTTGGAACAATTATGAATTAATTTGTTTATGATCCAGACATTTTTCCTGTCATTCCTGACACATATCTGTGCACATAGATTGGCAAAAAGTGTAATGTGCAAGGAAATGCCTGCAACAACCTGGAGAAACTGAAAAATAAATGCTGTTTGGTGCCATTTTGGCAAGTGAGGATTTTGCACGACTTCTCCCACACAACAAGCAATGGAAATTTTTCTTTATGTAAAATTATATAAATTTTCATTTGCTAATCCCCCACTGCCTTTCTATCAATCACCCAAAAAGTGGTTACAAAAACTTCTTTTCTTTTTTCTTGCACTAATTATGCTATTTTGAATCCCACTGTTAAACATTTTAGGCATAATTCAGGGCACCTTTCTCTCTCTCTTCTCTCACCCCTATCTTTCCTTCAGATCAACACCAAAGCAAGAAATCTGTGGGAATTAGAAGAGCTAGGCAATTTCCTTAGGTGTGTAATAACTGCTTTTCTCTACAGGCATCATGACCCTCAAGAGGAATGAACTCATGACCTTTTACTCTGCTTATTAAAGGAACACCTTTATTACTAGCTGTAATATCAGACAGTAAAGTGATGATATAAATTCTATACACAGAGAGATAATATCAGGTCTTATATTCACAGAAGACTAGATTAAGTTGAGGGTGACATTAGTTACTAGAGTAAGGTCTGAAAATATTTTACAGAAAAAAGAGCGTACTTTCTTCCTTCTTGCATGTAGCTATGATGCCATGAAGATTTTTGCCTTTTCTTTTATACCCCCTGTTATACCTTTTTTACAACTTCTGTATTCTTAGTGCTTTTTGATTACATTCTTGGACTTGTTTATCAACCTAAGAGACTAAACATTTTAGAAGCTTCCTAGCTAGGGATCAGTGTGCCCCAGACCCCAAGGTCCCCTCCAGAACACATTCTATAAACTAAGATAGAACCATCCAGGGGAAGGTTCCTTGGGGAGGGGGGCTCACTTGAGCCTCTCATTGGGGAATCTTTGATAGATATGCTAATTAGTAACACCTATAATGTTATACCCAATGTTGGGGGGAGGGGGACACAGAGAGATAGACTCAGCGGGGTGCATCTCGATGCATATGACCTGGATGTGTACACCTAAGGATCCTTAAAATAAATACCAAGGTAAAATCCCTTTTCCCCTTCTAACCGTGTGTGCCTCTTGATTTTAAGACCAAGAAAAGGCATCAACTAAGCTCTCCATGCATATATACTATGACAGCTGGAAATTACTGGTGGCTTTTCATTTGCATGTTCACAGTTTATTATTTACTGTGTCTCTGACTGCTTCAGGTAAATATAACACCAAAATTAGAATAATATTCATTTTAGTAATTACTTAATTATAGTCAACTAGCTTTTTACAAAGGTATTGACTGTGAGAATCAATCAGAAAAGATGCTTTCTCTGTCTCCAAATTTTACTTGGTTTCTAAAAATCTAGTAGGATTACATGGATAACAAATACTATGAAAACAAAATTTTAGAAGTAGGTACGTAATCTGAAAAAAAGCTTAGATTTCATTTGTTGCCAATGATGTTTTATTATTTTAAGACAATCTTTCTTTTTCAAGGGGCAATTTTAAACACTATTTTACCCTGTTGGAAATAACAATTTTATTCTATTTCCTGTACAGGGAAACAGGCCACACACATGCTAAGTACAAATACCATTGCCACCCTGAAAATTTATTTTCTGAATTAATATTATTTATATTCAAACAGATGAGAATTTTTAAATGGAAGAGTGATTCTTCTGCAGACATCTCTAAGATATATTTGACTTCCTTGGAATTATAAAGATGTAGAAGTACTTTTAGAAGTAGAGAGCAATAACAAAGGTAAGGGGTCTGTTCTGAATTCTCTACTTTGAAGTTTTACTTATTAAACCAGAAGATTTACACACCTATCCTAGTATCAGTGGAGAGATAAGTGACAACACACACAGGTTTTGAAAATTATGGCTGCATAATATTTAAATGAATATGTGGGGAATGTTGCTTGTGTGGGTATGCAGATGACTGCATGCTTTTTTTAAATAATGAACTATGTCAGTATATCAGTACAAAAAGCATAAAGGCCTTAAACCTATTATTGTCATTGCTTCCTTCCTTGGCAACTACAGACATGAGAACTAAACCACCTTCCACTCTGTCACAAATTTTTTCAGGACTTTTTCTCTTCCATATCAATTATTTATTTTTCCCCAAAATATCTTATCTGGAATTGAAAAAAAACAAAAATGACTTATTGTTAAATGTGGTGAAAAGACTGTGCCACCCACAAAATATTAAGGATTGTGGGTGAGAATTTTAATATTGGAGTATAGATAAAGCTGCTTAATTTCATCTTTTCTCCTTGTCTGTGAGAATGCTCAAAAAAACTACTGGAGTTACAGATCTAGCAGTCTACTTGTGCAAATCACATTAAAAAGGACTGGAGTCCAAGAACTGTCAGTGATTAGATGTATCCCATGTCCCTTTCAAATAGATTTCCATGTTAATTTTCATAGTTACCAGATACCATTTTTGATGCACAGATGCCCAAGTTTCTGCAAGTCTGGTAAGCAGTTACTAGACACCCACAGATAGACTGGAGGTGAGCACTTGATTCAACTGTGTCACCATGATCCTGTCCACTGGAAATCTGACAGAGGTTTTGTGTCTTTCTTTAATAGCTGTCTCTTTTCATCTTGATCTCACTCTAGTCTATGTGAATATTTCTTCAGATATTTCTAATCTGCAGCTGTATAAACTACAGATGGGAAGAGCAAGCTTTAGGAACATTATGCTATACTCTTCCATGAATAGCTGCCATTGTGCTCTGAAAACATCATAGCCTGAGATTGATAGATGCTGTGTATTTATCTTTCTAATTTGAAAAAATAGTCTTATATTGTAATAGCTGTTTTTGCATCTGTTAAAGAGCACAGAAACAGAAGAAAAAAAGGATTTATCCCTGTACAAAGGAATTGTTAAGAAAAAAAATAAAGAGAAGGCAAGAAAGAATTCTTAAATAATAAATATATTTAATGTAAATGTCTTACCAGCATTTTAGGTGTTTGTCAATCTCTCTGTTCATGCACTAGATAAATGAAATGATATCTTACTGCAGAGTAGTAGACATGATTTATTCTATCTTTTAATCAAGATCGTGATCTATTGATAAGAGACGATGTTTAACAACTGAAAAACCTGACTGGAATCAGCTAGCCACATTTTATAACAAATTTTAATTTGGATTATATATTGCAATGGGAGATCATTGCCTAAAGACATGAAGAGATGTGAATAGGTTAAGACAAAATGTTCTTTTTTCTCTCTGAAAAAGGCATCTCACTCTATTACTGTTTATTTTTAAATCCTTATTTCTGCACTACTTAAAATTTAATGTAAGTATTTTATGAATGCTGTAATATGATTCACAGGCGTGAACTTTCAAATACTTTTGTATTCATTCATGTCAAGTGATTCTACAAAGACTTACAGGTTTCAAACCAGGACTGGAGTAGTACTTTCCTTTGTAAATAGGTTTAATTCAATAAACCTAGGCTATTTCAGATACACAAGGACCGCTCTTTGGGCTGGCATAAATCTCTTTACTTCAGCTGAAATCAGTACATCCACAATAGTGCAATCAGGGCTTTAGAATGCATTAACTGAAATCCCCACTCCAAACTCTAGAGACCAGACAACAGTGGTAGAGAAAGAAGTTACTTGGGAGTTAATAATGTGGTAAGAGAACAACAGAGGCAGCCTGAAAATACAGAACATCAGAAAGGATGTGAAAGAAGAGGTAATTCTTTAATTTAGATCACAAATCTCTTTACAGTGAAAGACAGGAGGGTTAGGACTGTTGCAGTGGGGATCCTGCAACACGCATATATCAAACCAGGAGTCCCGTGGAAAGGAAATATATATAGACAGACAGATTCTTGATAGCTGTTTCAGAGATGTTTATTTCTCCAGCCGCATGGCCGGGGCTCTGCCCAGGAACTGTTCCAGTCACGGGACCAAGGGTCCTTCTGCCCGCGCAGGGAACACAAACCAACCAATGGGAACGAGGCTGAGCAGGGGCAGGGAAACCCCGTGTCTGTGCCCTCAGGGCCCCTCTCCCAGGGCTACATGGCAGGGGAGGGACCCCAACACCTCACCCGTTTTATTTTAATAAAAGGAGAATGAAAACAGCTGGATAAACATAACAAGAACAGTTTCAAAACAAAACAAGCCACCCTCCTGAGTCTTTAAATGTCCAAACAGATTCTCTGGAACATCTTAGGGCTGACAGAAGGGAGACAGAATTCTCTGAGCATGCTTTGTGGGGAAACTGAGGCAGGAGAGGGTTTAACTTCTTCCCTCCCCCTTTTCATCCCCCACTCGGCATTGGAAAGGGATTTTTGGGGAAACAATTGGCAAAAGCATGGTTTTGTGAGGGAAACCATGGATGAAAAAACGGATTGGGAATACACTGGGGGTAATAGGACATAGGGTAAAAGGGAAAGGTGGGATTAGGAAAGGGAAACTGTAGGGGGGGCTTACAATGGAGATACTGTCTAACATGACTACGATTTTTTGCATATATACTGCCTTTTACAGGAACACCATCAGGCCCAGTGACCTGCGATGCTTGTAACCCTTTTCTCCCTAGTACAATATTAAATTCCACCACCTCTCCATCTCCCAAGCTTGGGATCCATTTTTCAGGGTTATTCTTTTTAATAGCAGTTCTATGCACGAATATGTCTTGCTGGTTGTCACACCTTGTTATAAAACCATAATTTTGCTTAACATTATACCATTTTACTATCCCTAAGGTCTTAGCTACTATGATCTTTTCCTTTTTCCGAGTGGCTGCTGTTTTCTGTCTCGCTGCGTCTTTGTTCTCTCCTTCGGTCGCTCCCGTGTTGGAATTGTCGGGGCTGTTCGTGCCTGCGCGCTCTTCCTGGGGTCGCGTTCGGGGCTGCGCGGGCCGGGCCGGGCCGCGCTGCTCAGTTCTCCGTGCGTCGCCTCCTCTGGTCGCAGCTTCGCTGCCGATGTCGGGCGCTGCACCCACGTCTCGGCCGGGCCCCCGAGCGACGACTCCCCCGCGCCCCGCTCCAGCGCGCGTTTCGGCTGGGCGCGGCTCCGTTCCATCGCCACCGCCGCCAGCCGCTGCCCGCGCGCCGCCCCTCTCAGTCGGGCGTTCCCGGGGCTCGCTCCACCACGCGCTGCACAGGACCGGGCAGGCACCGCCGGGTCCCCCCGCTCCCCGCTCCGCCACCGACACTGCGGCTCGCGTGGCTCCGCCCGCGCGCGGGAACTGCCTCGCTGCTGCTCTCAGAGCGCTCGGTGCACGTGGCCTGGGCCGCACGGTCCCTGCGCCAGGCTTCCCTTCGCCAGGACACAGCTGACATTGCTCAACAGTAAATAATATTCACGAAAATATTCTTCCATCGGCATATATTTTGACTCCAGTATTAACTGTGTCCAAACGGTTTTCCAAAAGCCCTTGGTAAGAATTAAATCCCAAGAAACATAGAAAAAGTTCTTAAACAACCATGCCAGGAAGTGTTTCAGTTCTTTTTGAGCTTGAATCAAGCTAAAATTTACAAATCGTTGTTCAAGAATCATTTTAAGTTTAAGATAAATGTCCATATGCGGCTCTGAGAGCCAAGAGTCTTCCCACGGTTCCTCCATAGTTTAGATACGGAATAGCAAAGCAAAACCAAGAAGAGGAATCCAAAGTTTCCAGGGTTTACTCACACAAATCAGTCGCTTAGGGATCGGGGATCGTTCTGCTCTCAAATCTCCACCATTTGTTGCAGTGGGGATCCTGCAACACGCATATATCAAACCAGGAGTCCCGTGGAAAGGAAATATATATAGACAGACAGATTCTTGATAGCTGTTTCAGAGATGTTTATTTCTCCAGCCGCATGGCCGGGGCTCTGCCCAGGAACTGTTCCAGTCACGGGACCAAGGGTCCTTCTGCCCGCGCAGGGAACACAAACCAACCAATGGGAACGAGGCTGAGCAGGGACAGGGAAGCCCCGTGTCTGTGCCCTCAGGGCCCCTCTCCCAGGGCTACATGGCAGGGGAGGGACCCCAACATAGGACCTCACAGCCCACAATACAAGAAAGAGAGAACGCAAATAAACAGAAATACAGGGGGCGCAGGAGTGAATGGAGGAGCATTAGGAAATTAAGTAAAATACAGTAAATAATGGTATGCTTTTAATCAGCCACAATCTCAAAGTGTTATGATGTGTTTGAGGTTTTTCTTTTTATTTCTTGCAGAAACTATGTGGAAATATCCTTAAGCCATCCTATAAATATTCACTAAGACAGCTTTCAACTCAGATACTGTCTTTTGAAGTTATAGGAAAATGACAAGGTTTGTTGCTTGAATTACCCTATTTCCTCTTTTATGCTGATATATCATTTTTACTTCCAAGTTTTCTGTCTGCCCAGATTAAACAGAACTCCATATGGAAATCTGACCATGAGCTGGCTCCCTTTTTATACCTTGGAGCTTTACATTTTGGCCAAGCTTTCCCTTTAAACCATGTGATAAGATTTAATTCCATATCTGCATCTTTTTGCATTCCCAAATCTAGTTATGTTCTATGGTTAATTAGACACTCATTTCCATAATTGATCCCATTACCTAAAAAAAATTCTGTTAAACCAATATTCTTATAATAGCTTTATTGGTGATGAACCTTAGAATAAATCTAGCTGCAGGAATCTTGCTGTGGCCTTTCCTGTAGGCATTTGTACATGTAATATCTGCTACCCAAATTTGATCTCATGGTCTTTCCAGCAGTATCCACACCATACTCCTGTGTTGGGAACCCTCTCTACAGAAACATAAAGATGCTTTTTTCACACATGCGAATTAACATATCATCTTGAAAGAAAATTGTGTAAAGCCCCCAAACTTAAAATAGAAAGCAGTATCATGTTAATTTCTGGTGTTACATTTAAACTAAATCTTTCAAAGATCTCCTTGGTACTGTAGAAATACAGTCCAAAAACAATCCTTCCACTAAAGCACTAGAAATTCCCTCAGACAACATCCCCTGGAAACATTTAGAGTAATTTGCTTCAACATCTTATGTGGTAGAAACAAATTTTAGGGGAAAGCACATTTACAGATTGAATTTTGGGGTGATAAAAAGGCTTTAAATTTAATTTTTAAGAGAAAAATAAAATCTGAAGCAATACTCCCAGCAAAGCATTTGACCACTGTTCAGAGTTAGCATTTATTACAATTGCCAGAACACTTGAGTTCCTAGTTAGACAATCAAAACTTTACCTTATACTTTCAATTTTTATGTAACCATTGGCTATACATAAATACAGAGATACTGGGATTCATTATTATGGAGAGACGAATACATAAATTTCTAAATAACACTTTTCCCCAGCTATTTACTCTATCAAGCTCTACTCACTCCTTGTAAACAGTCTGGTACACTTCGCATATTATTAGTCTTCTTCAGAAATCTTTGCCATGACTTTGTATTTCTTCAGTACTCCAAAGGCACATAGCAAAAGCAAGAACATTGGGCTTGTTAAATAGCATTTGTCATTCACCATAAGAGTGTAAATAAAACACAGAACCAAATCTCTTGTGAGAAATAAGCATCTTAAGGAAACTGTCAGTAGGAAGATCATACAACTTACATACTATTTACAAAATTCAGAACAGCACCTTTTCCTTTATTTCTTCAAATTGTGTGCACAAGATGTCTATCTACCTTAGATTTTAAAGAACCTTCCCACAGAAAAGGGAAATGTGGGACTGAAAATGGAAATGCAGTGAAAATGCAAAAAGCTCATTGCAGTGAAGTGAAGAAAAGGACAGCGGGTTTTGTCAGAATCTAGGTGTTTAAAGCTCTTTTAGGGTTAAATGTCTCTGTAGCATCCATCATTGTATGTCTGTTGTACTGTCACTACCCACCCGTGTTTAAACTGTCGGCGTCTACATTTAGCTAACAACTGCAGAATGTATGCAGCACACGCACAGAAGCCTAAGTTCAGGATGCTAAAATGCATCTATGTTTTATCATCAAACAGCTCCTACTCTCAGATGTCCGATTCCCCCTTCTATCAAGGGCTTAGCTTTTAGTTTGTATCCATGCAAAATTACCTTTTATTTTAACAGCAAGGCTTGTAAAACAGCAAAGTCAATCTTAGTAACTGAGAACTAAGGACACCCTACACAAACTCTTTAAGACCTTAATCTGTGTGGACTAATTGAGTTGAAAAATCCAGGAGAAACTGTGAAAGTGGATTTTTTTTATGAAGTGGGATTTCTAGCTGGTTTCCTGGTTCTCGTGCATTCCTGTTAGACTGTGTTTGTTTTTTCTCAATCCCCCTTTCATTACCACTCTTTTCTCTTCTGCAGATTCCATTCAGTTTGGTGCCTAAGGAACATGTGCAGGAATATATACAGAAGCAACAGATTGTTTCTTGTTATATGCGTTCTGGAACATTGGTATCTACAGAAGAAATGGTCTCTCTGAGTCCAATGCTTTGGCCATATTTTTCATAAAATATTGCTACTACTACTAACGTAAAGGTTCAAGTGCTTTGAGACTAAGGTTATTCCTGTTTGAAGATATTTCCTTCCTCTCTTTCTTTGCTTCATGAAGTTTCTTCTGAATTCATTTCATTATTCATCATCTCTTCCAAAATGCTGACAAGTTAATTGAAAAAGAATGCAAAATTTTTTGAGTTAGCAGCAGAGAGGAATTTCAGTCAGCAAATATACCTTAAAACCCCGTTTCTCTTCAAATCATCTTTGTACTTCTGTAATGTGTTATTCTTATAATTTTTTCATTGCAGGCACTGCTTCTTGCAGGTGATTCAGATGTCCTACACATGTTTTCTAATCTCAGTAATGAAAATATCTACAGAATAGTAACTTTTGCTGCAGAAAGGTTGCACTGTGTATGCACTGGGTGCTCAGCTTTGTACATGGCTGATTGCCATTCAGAGTCCAGCTAGGCTATGGAGTTGGAAATTGCAGGTATGAAGCCAAATTTACAGTTTTTATTTTCTTTACTGGGGAGACTGTATTTCTTATTTTCATTCTTGACAGAACTGCCTAATTTCCACTAATAAAACTTCTTGTGTTTTAAAAGATAACTCAATTGTAAATGGAAGCATGGTGTCAATGAAAGAGACAGAAATACCATATATCCAATTTAAAAAATAAATACCTTAAAAGTGTGTGAAGAACAAAACTCCAAATTAATATACTTCTTTATTTTTGATCAAAGATTGAATGGTAACACCAGTCTCTAGAGCTCTGTCTGAATACACATTCACTGATAATGCACATCTAATCCCTTAACAGTAATACTTACTTAGTAATAATAGGACAATAGAGAATGGCTCTGCAATGCACAATGAAATTTTATTAGATGCAGTGACTTAATATGTACTATATGTTAAACAGGTAAGATTAGTGCTAGATGATTGCTAACAATGAGAATAGACTTATCATTCCATTGGACAAATTACGAAGGTCTCACCTCAATCTTGCTGGATCTTCTCAGGAATGCTTTGGAGGTTGCAGCAGGGCAGGTGGCTGCAGCTACTTTTTGTCTTGAGAAGAACTCAGACAACCAGCTGTGGTGGTCAGCAACCCAAGTTTAGCAAGTAACTTTGCAGTCACAGTGAGAACCCATGATTCCCTGGTTTTGCCTTTCGCATGTTTTCCCCTGAGTGGTTAATATTTTGTCTTCTTGTTTTATGTATGAAGTTATGTATAATTCATTTTCCTTCTTTAATATGTATTAGTTCTAGAAAGTTCTTTGTTCCTCGACGCCCCATTGGATCCTTCCCTAAGTCCCTCCAATGTGTTGTTCCCATTGGTTCCCTTCCTGTCAATCCCACCTGCTTGTCTCTATCCCATTGGCTGAGATCCCCTTCCCCACCTAGTCTGTACCCAGTATAAGATCCCTGGACCCTCCCACCAATTGGTCTCTTCGTCCCTGTCTTTTCATGGGAATAAACCTGTGTGGAACACCTACGGAGAGTCTCCTCTCTTTAATTCTTTACCTTCACCTGTGTACCTGCTCAACAGCGACAGAAGGATACAGCCCCTTTTGGGTGAGGAGCTCTACCCCGTTTTCATTGTGTGTTGGGCACTGAGTGCCGCCTTCCAGAGGGGTTTCAGTGTTGACCTCCGGGCTTCTTTGTGTCAGCACATGAGGGGTAAAACCCCCTTCTGCCAGCTCCCAGTGGCTGAAAACCCCTCCAAGTGGTGCTCGAGCAGAGCAGGGACTTCTCAAAAGGGAGAGACCCTGTTCTACCTAAGGCAGCTCTCAGTCATCAAGGGATCTCATGCCTCGGGACAGCCACCCCTTCTGTAGAAGCACACTGCGTTTTAGCAGTGGTGCTCCGGGAGGAGCCCAAACCTCAGCTCGAGGACTGGTCACGGCGAAGGACCCTAGCAGCAATTTTTAGTTCCCAGGACCTATCTTCTCTTGTGGTGAGTTTCCACGAATTTTCTGTGGGGTCCTCGGTGTGGTTTCTTTCACGTTTTCTATTTTGCTGCTGCTGGAGGTGAAGCCTGGTGCAGTTTTTTGTGTTTAAGTGCAAAGCACCTTGTCGCTGCGAACTGCCAGCGCCGAGAACCGCCAGTGTGCTCCGGCAGATCGTCACACGTGCACTGCTACAAGAGGTAGAAAGCAAGTAGTTAAACCTCATTACTTATTATTTAATATAGCCTTTTAAACAGCAAAACATTTGCCTTCATCCTTACTCAATAGGTTTCATTCCAAAACCAGTTCCTTTTCCCAAGCATTCACACAATACCTTTGGTCAACAAAACATTCTAGATGATAAATCAGGTTAGGAATTTTTTTATGGTTTCATAGCTGAAATAAAAATGTTGGAGAAAATAACAAATATACGTGGGTATACAGGTTGTAAGAGAGTAGTGGATGTTTCTTTAAAAGTCAGTCCTTCCAGTTGAAATGTTTCCTTGGGTGAAAAACTCTTTGCATATTTCTAAATACTTCCAACAGGATTTTCCTCACACTTAAACTCTGTTACAGCAATTTACTCGTGTAATTCTTTGAGAGAGGAAGCAATAAAGGCCTCGAAAGGTATTTATTAAATATTCCTCTGCAACAAGAATGATTTATGGCTTGCTCATACATCATTTTTCAGAGGCAGCTGTGTCAGCTGAAGATGTTACTGTCTCAACCACTGCCAGCTGTGTGTTGCTGCCTCCTGCCAGAGGTTGCCATGCCCTCAGATCTGCCTGGGCTTTGCTGCTCTTGCTCCTCTCTACCCCACTGCAGTCAGAATAAGACAGCAGCAGTTGACTATTTAAGCTGCCTACTGCAGCCCATATGGCAGGCTTTTACTTGAAAATGCTGAGCAGTGCGACTCGAAGGAAATCATTGGCCTTCAACTGGGAGGTGCTTCAAGGAACTAATCAGTTGTGATGGGCAAATGAAACTCGTTTACATAAGGCCTCAGAGGTCCTTTTGAACTTGATTTTCTACAACCATGCTGTTCTCATGTGCAAGAAAACAGAAGAGGATTTGAGAGTTAGGTTGATAAGTACAGTGCATGAAGAAATAGAAAAAAATTCATAGCTTTATATTAAATGAATTGTGTAAATTTTCCCATATGAGAATAGTCTGGCTTTATGCAATGATTGAAGATTTCTGTAAATAACCACTATGATTTAAAAATTGTAATTTTTCAAATGTTACTGTTGCAAGTAGTACACAAGGTGGTGTGTGCATGTATATGAATAGGTGCTGTGTTTGCATGTCAGTTGCCACAATTCTGTGAAATAATGTTTATCAGCACTTAGAAACAATGAAAAAGTAAAATCACAGTAAATGTAAAAACATGCTTCAATACTCAAGCTATAGCTAAAAACTATGAAACAAATTCTTAGTGCTAGAAAAATTGACATTTCTTTTTAAGAAAGGGAGTTTTTTCCTTCTTTTCATTTATATGTAGCATTCTAAACTATCCAGTTTTTACTTAGAAATTCATGTAGCACTTTTTTTAAGAGATAAAACCAGATAAGCTAAGCTATGATACATTAAGTTTTGATTAATGTATTTAATTATGTAATAATAATGAAGATGTTACAATAACTTGGAATGTGAAACTGAAAATAATCTACATGCTTTTCAATTGATAGCAAAAAACCTTTGCAAACATGCTGAGCAATGGGACTAGAACTCAAACCGATTCTGCTAATTAGAGAAGTGAACAAAATTAACCAAAAGAACTTCAATAAACAGAAATATAAAGCACTACACCCAGGAGAATCAGATGCATACATACAAAACAGAATATTTGGAGAGTCAGACAAAAATACGGATATTGCAGTGGAGAAGGGCCAAGCAGAGAACAGCAGTGTAATGGGAAAAACACCTTTTTGGAATGTATTAGGAGGATAAAGAATAAGAAGAAGATAAATTGTCCTGTTCTACTCAGTAGTGTGGAAACTGCAGTCAGAGTATTGCAGCCGTGTATGGCAGAGATGATTCTGAAATATTTCATCAGGAACACACAGAAAGTCATGTGGGGTTTGTAAAATAACATCTTTCTCTATTTCAGAACAGATTGTCTTTTTTGAACTCCACTGTACGTGAAGAATAAGCAAATTACTATCCTTGCTAATTCATTACTTAAATTTTGCCATTAAGAAGGCTTGGAAATCAAATATGAAACTCCCCCAAAATTGCTACATTACAAGAATAAAACATGAAGAAAAACTTGAAAAAAATTTTTAAATAAAAAGAGGCTGTTATTAAAAAAGAATAATTTCCTGTACTCTCTGCCCAAGTAGATAAGAATTTTTTTAATTTTTAATTTTTAGATAAAATTTAGGATATAAAAAGCCTTTTACCTAAAAGGCCGACTGTAGGTTACGGACAGGAGATCTCTATAAGCAGATCTTTGAACAAATGGTTTACTGCAAAGGGCGTGGGTATAGGGGCACTGCTCAGAGCTGCCAGACTCAGCTCGGAGCAGGCCCAAGAGAGCAAGAGAGTAAGCGGGTAAGAGAGAGAGAGTGTAAGAGCAAAGAGAGTGAAGAAGAAGTAGTACGAGTAAGAGCAAGAGTGAGAGCAAGAGAGGAATCGTGAAGTCCTGGTTACAATACAATAAATCATCTTCTGTACTGAATATTCTAATTGTCACTAACCAATCTAATACAAGATACAAATCCTATAGCATTTACATACAGCCTATAAGAGTTGTTATATTACCATAGAGTGTTACATCTTAACTTCTAAAAACTACTCTTTGGACCCCTTCTGCTGAGCTAGTAGGGTCTGCTCTGACCCTTGGACCTGCTTGCAAGCAGAGGGTATTGTTCCATCAAGAGGGGATTACCTTCAGTCGGCCATACCATTGTTTTCCAGTTGTTCAGTAACTAAGACTTGGTATTTCAAAAGTGGCTTTCATTTCGATGTTGCCTGTAGTTTTCATATTCCCAAAATCTTTTGTCAGGCAATCATATTTATAAGGCTTTCCTGTTTCATCTTCCCCAACAGCCAAAGAATGGAAATGAATCAAGGAGAGAGGTTGAAGAATTTCCTTTATGGTTTCAACTGCATATTGATAGTACCTACCTTAGGCAATCCTAAACCACCTTTGAACAGGAGGGAGGTTAGATGTTCTTTTCAGTTTCTTCATAGTCCTCCTTTTCTTTTCCCCTTTAACTTCATGAATCTGATACAAAAATGTAAGAGATTTAAACACCTTGCAGATTCCTGTAGGGCCACAAAAATTACCAAAATTTTAATGAGTTTTATATGACTATAACTTCAGAATTGCCCAAGGTTTATTTTAGGTCATTACAGACAGAACTACTCTTTAGCTTCAGAAACAAAAACTATAAGTGAGGTTTTCAAGTGGAAATTTAATAATTTTTGCCCTGAGTGGTGCCTAGAAGAGCAAAGAAAATGAAATGAAAAGAAAGTTTAAGGAAACTCTCTGCAAGTTCAAACAGAAAGGTAAGAGAATTCTGACAGAGTTAAAGTCTATATATGTTATATAAACCCTTAAAAAATGGGTATAAATGTAGAATGTAAGCATCCGGTAAATAAATCCAGTAACAAGACCAAAGGAATGCCAAAATAATGTAAGCATTTAATGGAAGGCCTAATAGATGTGCTATGTACTAGTGTTCTGCAACAATAACAAAAACTGTAATGTCAAGGCAAAACGAAAAAACAGACCTTAGATGTTTATTGTAAACAAGACTTTGACACAAATGCAGTGATCATCCAGATATTGCTGCAAGATACATTCTGTTAAAATAATTCCTTACAAAGATTTTGCTTTGCTTATAGTGCATAGGTAGCCAGTGATTTGTCAGCAGCAAAGTGTAAGTAGTAAAGGAAGTATTTTTCACTCATTATGTTTTAAAAAAACTGAATTAAGTCTCATTGCAGAAGAGTTATTAGAGGAGATTTACAAGGATGTGAGAGTAAAAAAGATTGTGAGGAATCTTTCCAGTGCTTTTTTATTTTCTTCCGCATTTCCTTTTCTCCATTTACTACCCCACAATACGTAATGGACACAATTACTAGAGGTTATGTTTATGCCTGAAGTTATTAGACCTCAATTATTGTTTGCATGCTTGTATCTATGGCTTCACAGAATTGCCTCAAAAAGGGCTGATTTTTCTTTTTGTACAAAAGCAAAATTTGAAGTTCATTAGCATGAGCTGTATTTTGGTGAAGGGAGATGGTGCCTGTTCTAGACGTTTATATTTTAAAATTTATTTCTAAGAATGATGACTCCAGTTACTGAGAAACTGCTTAGGTCTACTGGCATTTAATATTTAGAAGAGCAAGTATAAATCTGAGGTGACATCATTATTGTTATTTAAAATATTGAGTATTATATGACCTTTTTTTTTTTTTTCTTTTTTCAGAGGCCATTAACCTATGAGTTCATTAGCTCCCATGTTTCTCTTGACAGGTAGCAAGCAGATTGGCTAATAAGTCAATAGGTGTCCATAGCTGTCTAACTAAGTTTTCTAGCTATAGTTCACTTTGAAAGAGGCTGGTGTTTTTAGAAAAAAGAACCTATTAAATTTCAAAGACAAGAACTTAATATTTTCTGAATATAATGGTACTTAGATAGGAAATTTTTTTGACATTTGCCATCCTCTCTTAGTTCTTGTAATTAATAAGAGTAGGATCATATACTCTCCTCAGGAAAAAAAAAATAGTGTCAGGGATTGGTTTAACTCCTTCAAATTAAAAACAGAAATGCCTTTTTTTACTTCTGAGATATGTAGCTTAAGACTCCAGAAACACAGCAGTTATCCTTGTCAAAAAAACACTTTTCAACTGTTTATACACATAAAAATTATTGTACTCAGATAAAATTATCTCTTTTATGTCTTTTAAAACTTTATATCACAGGATCACAGAATGGCCTGAGTTGGAAAGGACCTTAAAGATCATCGGGTTCCAACCCCACTGCCGTGTGCAGGGACGCCTTTCACTAGACCAGGTTGCTCAGAGCCCCACTCAGCCTGGCCTTGAACGCTTCCAGGAATGGGGCAATGAGAGTTTCTCTGGGCAACCTGTTCCTGTGCTGCACCACCCTAACCCTAAAGATTTCTTTCTAATATTTAATCTAAACCTACTCTTCTTCAGTTTGAAACCATTCACCCTTGTCCTGTCACTATATGCTCTTGTAAAATGTCTCTCCATCTATGATGTTACAGACTCACTTTGAATATCGTGTGTAGTTTTGGTCACCACAATATAAGAAAGATGTAAAATTATTAGAGAACATCCAGAGGAATGCAACGAAGAAGGTGAAGGGCCTTGAGGGGAAGCTGTATGAGAAGTGGCTGAGGCCAGTTGGTGTGTTCAGCCTGGAGGAGACTGAGGGGAGACTTCATTGAGGTCTTCAATATCCTCACAAGTGGAAGAGGAGGGGCAGGAACTGACCTCTTCTCTTTGGTGATCAGTGAAATTACCTGAGAGAATGGCATGAACCTGAGTCAGGAGAGGTTTAGGCTGGATATTAGAAAAAGGTTCTTCACCCAGAGGGTGGTTGGGCACTGGAACAGGCTCCCCAGGGAAGTGGTCATAGCACCAGGCCTGACAGAGTTCAAGAAGTGTTTGGAAAATGCTCTTGGGGATGGTGCTGTGCAGGGTCAGGAGTTGGACCCAATGATCCTTGTGGGTCCCTTCCAACTCAGCTTATTCTTTTTTGTAGGCTTTCTTCGGATACCGGAAGGCCACAATTAGGTCAACCTTCTCTTTTCCAAGCTGAATAAATCCAATTCTCTTGGCCTTTCCTCATAAGAGAGGTGTTCCATCCCTCTATTGAGACTACTAAACCAAGCTAGTTACTTAGTGTGAAAATACTTTTTTTTTTCACTCAGTAAGGACTTAATTTCAATCAATGCAACTGTGTAAGACTTATGTTATCTGAGAAGTTAATTCATTATTCTTTGATAACTAAAAATCCCAAATGAGATTTTTAAGCGGCGGGTAGAAGCCTATAAAGGATAATTACTTAATTTATTAATGAAAGTCATCAAACTTTTGGATAGATTGTGTGGCATATGGCAGAACTACCACTGGAATGAAGTTTCTAGATGAAAAATAGGAAAATTAACATAACCAGAGCAACTTACCGCAAGCTGAAATGAGGGAAAAGTCCCACAAGCATTCCACACTCTTTCAGAAATTGACTTGTGATATTTATTGATCCATAAACACTGTTAGCTATGTTTAAATCAAAAAAGCATCATCTGGGTTTCCTTGCTTGTTTGCCATGACAGCAGAGCTTATTGCATCTTTCTGCACTGTTTCCTTCCTTCCTACTGTTATCCTCTGCTTCATCTCTTCCCTGTGGCCAAATACTACATTTTTCATGATGGGATCTCAAACTTTCAGCTTTCCAGAAATACGTTTACCACTAGCTATAATTTTTATACAATCGTTTTTACTTTTTAAACCCAAAATTTTGATAACTCTTAAGATTAAGAATAAATTCAGTGGAAGATTGCATTGGCATCAGGGTTGTAAGGTGGGTCAGATGAATATCTCAACATATACAAAGACTTATGTCTTTGTTTAAACTATTAATACCATAATTGTAATTGCAATAAATAATAGAAATACCTTTAATATTAAAAATCTTTATTCACATATTTTTGTGGAATGATTTTGCACTGATATCTACCTAGTGCCTCAGAATCAGAAGTCCGCAATCTATATAGAAGTATTAAAAAACCAAGAAAACCTGTGCATGCAACTATAGTCATAGCAAAAAGAGTACAGATATCACTGACTAAGCCACTGAATCTAGGCATACTTCACAGTTCCAGAGTCTTTAGCTTCTCACCTAAAGCCAACCACACCCCCGACTGCCTCAAAAGCGGTGCGGTCAGCAGGTCGAGAGATGTGATTCTGCTCCCTACTCTGCTCTGGTGAGACCCCACATGGAGTGCTGTGCCCAACTCTGGGACACCCAACATAAGGATGAGGACCTGTTGTCCAAGTCCAGAGAAAGGACACAAGAATAATCAGAGGGCTGGAACACCTCTCCTTTGAAGATAGGCAGAGAGATCTGGAGTTCTTCAGCCTGGAGAATAGGAGGCTCCAGGGGCATCTTGTACTAGCCTTCAGGTACCTGAAGGAGGCTACAAGAAAGGTGAAGAGGGGCTTTATGGACTGACAGGTCAAGGGGGAAATGGCTTCAAACTAAAAGAGGATAGTTTTAGACTAAATATTAGAATAAAATTCTTTACTGTGAGGGAACAGGTCCCAGAGAAGTTGTGGATGCCCCAATGCCTCATCTTTGAAGGCGTTCAAGACCAGGTTGGATGGGGCTCTGAGTAACCTGGTCCAGTGGAAGGTGGCCTTGCCCATGCCAGGGGTGTTGGAACTCGATGATTTTTAAGTCTCTTCCAACTGAAACCATTATATGATTCTCTGATAATTTCTCCAAAAACTATATTTCAGAAAGAACAATGAAGGTTGTATAGATTTTAAGGGAGAGTAAAGTCAGCATAAACAATACTCATAGCTAATAAAATATCACAGGACATAAATCCTTGCTTCCAACTATTTTTTATATCATTTAATACAGCAGAGAGGATTTTCACTGTGTTATTCTCTGAAACACTGTTTTTTGCATTTCATGGTGCACCATGCAACCAACTTATTTTATGTCTTTGTGATGTTTTTCATCTCATTTGCAATCAGTGTAAATAAAATGTTCCCCTCAATTTATAGCAATTATCTTACTAAGAGAAATAAAAAGTGAATTCAAAAAGAGTGTGAAGCATCTGTGTACAGTATGTTTGTGTTATTCTACAAGTTAGAATCACATTAGATATATAGACAGCATCTTGAGAGCATCCATCTCAGTTCCTTAAAGGAAAAGTGTAAGCAATGAATCAATGATATTCCAAAGCGGAGGTAGGCTGTTTCACATTAGAACATTTCACAGCATGGAAGATGACTAACAGCATGTTAGGTAATGATGTAAGTGCCATAAATTAGTTTATATTCTGCAATGTAAATACTCATCATAACTGATGTCTGAACAAAGAAATCAAGATTGCAAATGAGAATTTGGACCGAATCCAGTGTGCTTTCCAATTACTTGGTTTTGGTTTGTTTTGGTAAGTCCAGAATAATTTCTTGCATGTATACATAAAAAATATAATGCATAAATGTATTTTTTATATGTATATATATTCTTTTTTCTAATCCAAGTCTCTCACTCTCCCTGGAAAGGTCCTCTCCCTTTCTGCAGATGAATAAAATTTACAATTGTTTTTACCATTTTTAAAGTACAAGCCTTGAAAAGTATTTTTTACTAAATTCTACCGGGTTTATCTTTATAATTTGAATAATTAAAAGATAAAAATAGAGTATATATTCTGTGAATGTATGTTCATAAGTAGCATTGAATGAAGTCAAAAGGTCAGAAAATAATTCTTTAAATAGTGCATGATTAAGCCACTGACCATACTGAAACCAAGGACTCTAATAAGATTTAAATATTGCATGGGATAATGAAAACACATAGAGAAAAACATCATAATTTCATAATGTAAAAAAACGGAAAGAAGTACACTCACAGCTCTGTTCATAACTCAAATATTATTTAATAGGTGTTAGGAGGACATGTCTGTAATTGCTCAGTCTGAGGTTTTTGGAATTTTTTTTTCAGATGAGTGAGAGTAGAGAACTGGTAGAGACTCCAGCTAGATGCATTTCTGGCATGAAATACTTTTGTTACACTTCTCTTGAGATTTAGTCTTAGAAATTTACACCTCAAAGGGTGACAGGCTCGTATGCATTGACACTGTATATGAAAAACAGTCTAGCAGACTTACAAATATGTTACCAATGTGCAACGGCAACAAATGTGCAACCAGGGAAAATTTCTGGTTATGACAGTGGCTGCTGAATAAAATTTTTGGTGTCTCTATTGAATTTCTTCTCAGTTTGGTAGCCTGCAAATTCCTGTGGCTTGAGCATGTTTTGCAGGAGTTTGAAAGAGGGTCATAAGCCTTTTTCAATGTTGTTCGCAAGACATGACGGAAAGGAATGGCTTTTGTCTGAGCCGTTCTCAGACACACCTGTATGAAGGGTCTCCAAGTAACCTGCATTCCCATGTCCAAGAATTTAATGTTAAAGAAATTCCACATTTGAATAAGGTAACATTAAGGAAGGAAAGTTATTCTGCTGCAAAAAAGCTCATACAAATCTATTATTCGCCTTACTATAATGGTCCAATATTCTAAACTCTTGAAACATTCTACCTCTAGAAATACGGAAACCAATTCCAGTTCTTTCAAGCCCTGACTCTAACCCTGGAACTGTGAATTCTCTTATATCTTGCAAGACCACAAAACACTGATTATAAACAGCATAAGTAATTTCAGTGACTCAAATGGATGTTAAAAATAAAGGTTATAACTCTCTGCAAAAGAGAGTTGGCCTTAGGTATAGGTATTGTCACTTTTAAAATGACTCTGACATTTTTTCTCAACTTCCTACAATATTTCTTCATTGAAATATATTTCTTCATTGAAATATATTATTTTAGGAAAAGAAAATGAACTATGCTGCTACTTCATATATTTTATTCCGCCCTCTATGTACAGAGCAGGTTTTTTCTAAAGTTGCTTAGGAAAAAACAATATAAAAAATTTAAAGCAATTTTATTCTCCTTAGCATAAATTTTAAGTCTATCTTTCAAACACAGAATAGTTAGAGATTGTGTTAAATTTCACCAGAGATGTAGGAATAGATTAAGAAAAGGTCATTCAATAAAAATACGACATTCATACTAATAGAAAAGCGAAATGAGATGGCAGGAGACAACCAACATTACAATGAGAAGAACTCAAACACAGAAAAAAACCAAATATGTTAATGTGATGGAAGCCCAACATGAGCACAGGGGTTGAATAGGTCAGCAGTGACCAATATTACTTAGAAAAATAGAAATCTGTCCGAATATACAAACCTGAAATCTGTCAACATAGCTGCGAAAGCTGAATAAAGGAATAAAACCCATTTGCAAACTGGTTAAGAAAACAGTAATTTCTGCTTCTAACATCTTTACACTGGAGCTGCTTCAAAGCCATGTTCGGACCCCTTTGGTGAGAAACTCTCATCGGGTCAATCCAGGGGCTGTGCAGTTTCACATAGGAAGAGAAAGAGCTTTTTCAATAAAGATTCCAAGAATGGCTAGGTGAACAAATTAAAATAACCTCGACATTCACTTGGATGAAAATAAGACACCAAGTATTAAGAGTAATTCTATAAATGCAGTAATATGTTTGTAACAAGCTCAGTAGGTGGCTCATTGTACACTTCTTGAAGTTTCAAAATCCTCTTAATTTTTCATTATTTAAATCAAGGAATATGTTTATTTCTCACTCTATTCCACCCATTCCATCATGTTTTTTGTCTATCATCTAGAGTATAAGTTAGGTAGCTTTTTTTTTTCTTTTTTTCTTCTTTCTTGCTCCTTCTCTCTTCCTCTGTCTCTCTTTTTAGTCAGATAATTTGGCTACATTTTATTAGTGATTGTTGAATTAAAATCTGCTCTTGTCCTTCTGGTAGAATACAAAGAAGTCATTCTTAAAGAGTACAAATGGATAAAGCTTAATTCTCAGACTACAACATCCTAACAGCCTTTTGCAGTGTTATAAATGGAAATTTTTGACTATGGCTGTGGAAGAAAGAGAAGAAGTTAATAAAACCTAGGACTCAGTGAAGCTTTTTCAACAGTGAAGAAAAAATAAACAGCAAAATACACCTTTAGACCTGTGAGAAAAGAATAATCGATAAAAGTTTTTCAGAGATTTCCTTTGAAGCAGTATTTGCCTTTTTGAGGTCACTGTCTGCTTGTAACAAAAGCACTCCTCAGTTGTGAGAAATAACAGGGCTGATGAAATCATCCCTTCTGTATGTTTGCATAGCCTCCATCACAGATTAGCTCCCTTAATTTTAAATCTCTTTTCCCCATATTCAAGAAATATCATGACATCAAATTTCATATAGCTTTTAATTTCTTTTTATTTTGATGCCATAAATACATGATAATATTAAAAAGGCAACAAAGCTGAATGCCATCATATCTGGGGGGTAATTAATGTTTGTATCATTAACTGCCATGGAAAGTCTGTTCTTTTTCTGGCTTTAGAAGACTTTTTTTATGACTGCTCTATGATGTTTCTGTTTACACAGTATTTTTACAACTGTTGCAAATAGACACAAATATCATAAATTACAGGGAAAATCATCCTCAGCTTCCTTCAGGCTTAATATGAAACAGTTACTAAAAGGGGAAATGTGCAAGTGCTACTAAAGCCTGTTTGATGAATTCCACATGTAGATTCAAGTTGAGATCTCAAGTCATTAAAAAAATATGAAATTGCATACCCTACCCTCGTATCTTATTTAAAAAACAAACAAAACCCAACTATAATTATTAACATATTCTCATTAATTAATCTGGAACATAATTTTTTAGGGAGATTTTGCTACTGCTGAAATTTTGTGATATGTGGGGATTTAAAAAAAACCTGCTGATTTCTTTGGTCCGTAATACCTGAATATTCTTACTTGGGAGTATGATAAGGCCACAAACAGTACTCCTGAAGAATGGAGAGGCCTAGACCTCATGCAGGTATAAACACATCTCATATTCACTAACTGTATTTAATAAATTTATGTCCAGGTAAATGTTCATGTAAAAAAAAGTGATTCATATATAATTGAAAAGATAACTAGATAATAATCAGTAAATGTTGCTGAATTAGATTGTACTGGGAGAAATAGAAGATAATGCATCAAAGAGCATTGAAATGCTGATCTCAGATGAGCAGTGCCCAGAAACTGCTCAGAAAGCAAGACGAAATGTCTTTACAGGGGAAGGATTCAATACTTTAAGTAGTTTCATCGCAGTTCCTTTGAAGCTATTAATCACTTGCTGTTCACACAAATGGCTTAACAAAGCATATTTTTGTAATATGTTTGTAGCATGAATTTTTTTTCAAAGTTCTTTTATTAGCACAATTTTCCTCCTTATGTTCTTCAATTACTTTTCCAATGTGATTGACAAAACAGCTCTCTGAATATGCAAGCTTTTACTTCTAATATTCAAACTCTTGTAGCTGAACAAGGGTTTGTACAAGCTCAGCTGAACATTCCAGCTGTGATCCATAGAGCAATTCCAAATCAGGAAGTCTTTCCTATTTCTGTTATTTGATAAACAAAAAAGTCTTTAAAAATACAGTTTTTCATGGCATGTTTTCTTTCCCAAAGATTCACTATCTATGAGCACTATAGTTTTAATACCTTCTGCCACGTATAATTTGTCCCTTAAATATTAAGTTTCAAGTAATCTCAAATCCCAAAAACTCAATAGGTTTTACCACTTAAATCTGAAATATCTTACGCGCATCCATCCTATATCTTTACTAGCCACTAGAGTTTGATCATTGTTGATGTGGGCAGGGAATTAGACATGAAATTATAATCATCTTGTCTCCTTAGTAATCTTGTAAGTTTCCATATAATGTCGACAGCTGTCCCAAGAGAAGCATGTGATCAGAGAGGTGAGATTGTCCATGGTAGAAATGTCAGTTTAAGGAGTGGTGCAGAGCAGGATATGAAGTTAAAAGTCATTGACTAGCATAGCCACAACTATATCAAAGAGCACTTATCATGCATTCTCATTCATCTCACAGCAAGTGGCTTTAATGCATTTGTCAGTGCATCTTTTCTTCCCACCAGCTGCAACCTTCCTTTCTTTGATCTCCATCCATGGAAGACTTAGTTTTACAAAAATAATGCCCTGATTCAATTCACCAGTTTGATAGAAAATTCAGCCATAAACCTGCAGAAAATTCATAGAAAGTTGACTAACAACAAGCTTGCCAACAAATTAGGTATATGTGTACTTAATCTTCACCAGTTGAAGACTTCTGTAAGTAAAGTCAGTTGGAAAGTGTTATTCGCTGCTTGTTGATGATGTAGTTTTTTAATTTTGAAGCATTTATGGGGTTTGATTCCTTTTATTTATTGGTCCTCTGTAGGCATCTCAATTTCACTGTGATAACATAAAACCTCTAGAAGACAGCCTAATACAAATTCTCCTTTGCTCTTCTATGATTGAAGAAGCTGACTTAGGTGTTTTTATAGTTTGCATATAGAGCATGTATTCAGAAAAAATCATGGTTAGCCTTTGCATTAAAGGTGTGTCCCACCACTTGAAACTTCAACATTCTGATCAAGAAAACACATTAATAATTTAAGAGAGTCACAAAAGCCTGTTTCTTCGAAAGACTGCAGGCCGTGAGTGCTGAAGCAAAGAATGGAAAAATGTTCAGATTGACTGAGATTTATCTTTTTTAAAAACAGGTGTATATTGGGACAAGTGTATTCCTAGAATAAAAGTAATTAAATTTCACAATATGTTAAATATAAGATGAATGGGTTAACTGTGAGTATAGAACTTTCCATTCAAGTTCTGAAGGCTTTAAAACTTTAAGCTTTATAACTAAGTAACTTGAAAGAACATTGTATTATTGATGCTTTCACACCATGATTGCAAAATTTCCACAACATGGTATCTGTTGTAATGTAGCTATTTGGTGACTCATTGGCCTAGAATTCCTTATTTCAGACAGGTTTTGTTTACTTCTCCCCTACAATGATATGGCAATTTGCAATTTCAGTGGATGGTCTGAAATTTAATTGTCAGCAGACTGAACAGTCTTCTCTTTTGAACTACTTATTCATGTCTGAGGGTTATTCATAAGGCACTTTATGACAGGCTTGTATTTTTAAAGCCCATGACAAATATTGGCATTAGAGAAAGTAGACTGGGAAATCCAGGACAAAATTTGAATGCCTTTATTTAGAAATGAACAAATAGGTACTGTAGGAGTCATTCAAAGAATGACTGAAATCTCCACACCCTTCTCACTAGTTTGGTCAGAAATTAAAAAAAAAAAAAAAAAAAAAAAAGAAGAAATTAAAATAAAAATAAAAACCAACCTATGAACCAACAACAAAAGAGCCAAAACCTCACTCATTCAAATAACAAGAAAACCAGAAATAAGAGCATCCATTTAACTAGTTTCCTTGAATGTAAGAGAACTTCTTTAAATGTTATATAGCTTACATAAGCCATTATTAGCAGGATTCTTGCACCCACAAATACTGTAAAAATAATAAAACAGATTTGCCTTCCCTCAGTATATTCAGTATATTCACATCAGTTTGTTTTCCTTCTGAACAAGAGAAACATTTCCTGCACTGCAAAAGTCATTAATACTTCAGCATATATTAAGGTCCATTATTCACATTCCTGACTATTACACGAGATAGACCAGTATCTGATTCTAAATAATATAGAAAAAGCAAAAAAAGAAGAAGAGAAATATGTAACTAAATGCTCCATACATCAATGAAATAAAGTTTGCACATTAATTTGTTTATGGAAAACAAGGCTTTGCCTAGAGGCAAATTTCAGTTTGTGTCTTTTCTCAGTGCACAGTTATGTTTTGCTTTATCACTGTATGAATTACCATTATAAACTACTGTATATTTGATGCTTGCCTATGGCTATCCAGAGGTCCCTGCTAATGGAAGGCTGAACAGCATTAGGGACTATATTAGAAATAGCATGTTTTATTTAGGGACTACGTTGGTAACTTAGTACCATATTTCCTTTCGCAATTTGCTTACCCTAATTGCCAAAACATTTCCTTCTTTTCAAAAGTGCAGCTGTTACAAATGCCTAGATGAGGCAGAACAGGCCCTACTAATAATACCACACTTTCATTGTTGACTCATTGATAGCTTTTGTAACTTTTTGTTACATAGTCCAATTTATTTCTTTGGTCTCAAAAGTTTCAAAATATCAACTCTATGACTGTATGAGTGGTGAATAGACAAAGTATTCGGAAACAAGCAGAATTCCTTAGATCTCTTAATTTTAACAACTTGAGGACATTCAAATGACAAAGATAGAAGTAAGGCTTTGGAAAACATAACTTCTTAGGTGACCTGCTTGACACTGAGTTACATAACTGAAGGAAAGAATACATTTTCTGGAATTCAAAATGCCCTTCTTAGGTTGTTTGTTTGTTTGTAGTTTTATGTTTGTTTGGGGTATTTTTTGTCATAAATACTTTCAGTTTAATTCAGAGCCCCTATATGAACTCCTATCTGACACAGTTACTAGGATTAAATATTTATTATTCAACAGACACTATAATTGAAGTCTATATTGGCCTGAATGCTCTACCTAGCAGTCACAGGAGGCAACTTCATCCATTTTGAAAACTGACTTTAGCTGACTTTAGTTCTAGTGCTTTTTAATCTGACAGCCTATGAGAGTTAGTTATGACAAAGCAAGTTTTTAAATTTGAATGCTTGCTGGCAAAAGTTTGGGTATCTACTCATTGCCAGAAACTTTACTGATGTATTAACATTGGGTTTGATACAAAGTAACTTCTTAAGGAAAAAAATTAATACTAAATACTGTTTTGCCTGAACAGTGAAAAGATAAACTTAGTAAGATTATAAACTCATTGGAGCATGATACACTTTTATATGGCTTGAGATCAATGGCAAGATGTGGAGGAATGTTAAGAAGCAGTACTTAATTAAACACAATTGACTACTTGAAAATTGCTGAAACTTCCTCTTCTTTGCATGATTTAAAGATGGATTATACAAATCTCTAGGAAGCATACTCTTTGGAACAATCCAGTCTATGATAAAAGGAAAAAGGAGAGCAGGATCAAATAATTTCATAGTTATAAGATATTAAAACATCATATATTTCTGCTAGAAATGGAGGGAAAAACCCCAACAAATCCACAGACAAAACCCAGCCATTCATGCTAGAAAAACTTCACATTAAATGCTAGCTGCACATTCAAAGAATCACAAATTTTGCACTTCAGATAAAGTTAATGTAACAAATGGAAATAAATAACAGGACTGTGCTTATTTTTTGTTAAAAAAAATCTCATTTTAATTTCAACTTCCCATCTATCACCAATGTGCAGCTTCAGTATGCAGTGGAAGTCCAGCACTCTCAGATTATTATCAGCCCAAAATTATCTTCTGCTGGTATATGCTGCTATGGTATGCTTTAAAAATCAATAGCTTCCAGCAAAACTTTGCTGCACATTAAGTTAATGACCTACTTGAGTAAGCTGTACAGTATATATGACAGTGTTCTGTCAAAGACAAAATTGAACTTTTGCTACAAAAATAAAGACAAGAGTCATTCACCTCCATAAAACAAGGACACATTCAATTGGCAGAGGGTATAGATTTCTTTCCTCATCACAAATTATGTAATAATGATAATATATTGTCTTTATCACTATGTTGGTTTTAATCCACCACAAAAATGATAATATACCACCTGAATGAAGAGATTGGTGTACAGCCTGAGACCACAAAAAAGATGGAGTATTTCATCCAGTTATCTGCTTTGTATTCAACTGCTCTAACATAAATCAGAGAAATAATAAGCAAGGTGATGTGGGATTTTACAGTAAAGAATATTATAGGTGCAAGTAAAGATGGGGTTTTTTTCCAGCGTATGAGTCAAGAACAAAGCCAATGTGGAATATCACCTATATTTATATTCTTTTCTAAATGCATAAAATATATGTACTTAAAATACTATTATATGGATATGAGAATTGCATGATCTGCAGCAGAGATGCCCTTCAACATGACAGCTCGAAAAAGAAATGTCTTATTCCAGGTGATAGGGGAGTCAGCTTTGCTGACTGCACTTTTTAGGAGACAATGTACTAGATAAATATGTCATGGGCCAATATGCAAATATCTACACTGATGCTATACAGTGTATTTGAGATTAAAAAAGAAGGAAGTATTGTCAGAAAATCAGCCAGAGGAACAGTGCACCAAGTTACCTATATGCATACATGGGCTGCCTCAAAGGAAAACAGCATGGCCTTGGTCAGGAGAACATGAGAGACCTACACCAAGCAAGCACAAGCATCAGCAACCCAGGAGCAAGTCACCTGTTGAGTGACACGAAGGGTTTTACAATGTGTAGGCACAGATTCTACCTCACCCAAAAGGGTAGAAATCCCAATTTCCATATTCTTTGCTCCTTACTGTCATCTTTGACTACAGCTGGCTCAGGGGCAAAAGGGCTGACCACCTGAAAAGTGATTAAATTTTAGAACACTCCAAGGATGGGCAAAAGTTAAGAGAAGTAGATGTATGAAATAGAAAAGGAAACATAATAATAATAAATATTGCAAAATAGGGAAAGCATCCAACAGTAGAGTGACTATACCATTTTCTGAGTTGTTTTCAGTAACACTGTTCTGAAAATTCAGTAGAAATGCCCACAAATTTTATAGTTTTCTTTCTTCCTAGAAAATACATATTTATTATATTTTTTAAGGTGTATCATTTTCAGCTACTCTTTGTCACACAGAAGGCCAAAATAAATATTTAGTAAAGGCTGAAAAATTCAGTGATGATTCTTCTTTGTTCTTTAGCTTCACTGTTTCATTATTATACAAGAGATTTAGTATTGTCGTATTAGTTAAATAAGAAAAAAGATAAAGAATTTCCAAAATGAAGAAGATTTGACATACTGCTATTATTAAATTTTTATTCTTTAAAGGATGTACAGAGTAATTTCTACAGGCAATTTCAATTTTAAACATTTTCTCAAGTATCTCATGAGAGTATGGAAAATTTAAGTTGTGCTGCTCACAGTTATACAGTATACGGTCTTTTTTCCCTAATAGAATGAAAATAGTCAAGACTCCATATTTTCCTTTGTGCTACTTCACATTTCTTTGCAAATTGCTTCCAGCAGTTTTTCTCCAATAGCTATTATTGCTGGGTATTGTCTTTACTTTTTGGTGTGTAATTTTATTGACAAACGTATTGACATTTATGAAAATAGGAAATATATGTGCACTAAAAAATCAAACTAAATGAGTCAATGTGCTTGCTGAGTAATGGGTAGAATTATTTTCCTTATTTAGATATCTCTTTTCTTTGTTCATGATTTAAACAATCAACAGAAAGCACCTTTGCAGCTTTGCTTAGAGAAGAATAGCTTACTGCAAAAAAAACAGATTTTCTAAAAAATTTATATGTACTTGTGCATATAAGAATAAAAGAAATGCAATGCTGAATAAGTTTCATGAAGAGATTTGCTTTGAAACTGCAAGTCAAACCATAAATGCACAGATGTTCGAAGGTTTACATCTGTGACAACTTGAAAAATAAATGATTTATATATTTTCATTTTATAACCTTCTTTATGATGGGAACAGAGGGAGGCAAACTGTTCTGTAAGTAGTAAGTTATGAGATGTTGAAACATATGCTGAAAAGCTCAGTATCTTGAATTCCAAACTCAGTTGTTGTGGCTTATTCTTTTCAGCTGGACTCACGTAACTTCTGTTTAATATATTTTGCAGTATCAAATATTATTATTAAACCCTTAAGAAGATATTAAGAAACAAAATCTTTTACAACTTCTCTATAAAGACAGAAACAAAGCTACACAAACTTTCTTAGCTCTATTTCAAGGAAACCTGGTGACATAAGGAAATATTATGTGCTAAGGAAAGCAAGAACTGGTTAAGAAGGCTTTTCACAGAAATATGCAGAAGTTTGCACATATCCAAAATCTTCAGAACTTTAAAACTTCACATGAACAGACTTTATATTGCACATGATGCCAAGCCAGATGATTGCAGTGTCAAAAGAGTTTCCAGTAGCATTAGAACATTTTCATTTTCTGGTAGACCAATAAGTTGTTGTAAGATAGCAGTGTTGCCAAACTTGTGTCATTACTTTGATGTAAAAATAAGAATAAATTATATAACCTGTTTCATTAGAAAGACCAGCTGTTTCTGTCTTCTATTACTGAACATGAACTTTTCTTTCCACTTTTCTTTCCTTTTTTTTCTTTTGCCAGTAATTTCTCTTCTTTTCTTTGCAAACCCCAGACTTAGACCCTGCTTCAGTAATGATCATTTATCTGTGGAAACAAAAAATAAGCCTTTGCAAATTATTTTTTTTATATCTTTGACATTTCATGTTAGTTTTATGAATGTATCTTTCATAAATTCATGGAAACAACAATTCTTTATTTTTTCCAATTGATTAATACATGTACATTTTCCCCAATTATAAGCACAACAAATGTGGAACAGGACAAGCCCTCTGCTAAATATCCACTAGGATAGCTCCAAGATCAGTCTTGTCTGGTAAATACTTAAAATTCTGTATTTAGGAAATTCTTTCAGCTCACTGCAGTAAGGAGAATTCCCAGAGAAGGATGTGGTGCCCGTCAAAGCAGGAGAAAGCATCATAAAAACACAAAAAAATAGTTAAACATGACTTAGAGGCATTTTGCAGTATGTTTGATGTCCTCCCCAGAAATTATGTTGTACTTTGAAAGTCTGCCAGCAAGTAACACAATCTTTCAACTGAAACCAACCATATCAGTTCTTCCCAAGCCCATTGCTCTCCAAGGAGAACAAAGATTGGTTCCCACATGCGGGGCAGATTTTCAAGAAGAGGAGAAGCAAAGTGTGACTGTGATGTTTTCTGTTTTGATAAAGTGCAATATCTATTAACAGGTTTCACTCCACATCTGTGGAGATATGGCCCTCTAGAAGGACTTCTTCATTTACAAGGAAAGCAAAATTAGTGTATGGTTTCAGGAGTATGAAACACTGATGGTTCACAGAGATCTTCAAATAAGTGGATGGTGTCCAAGTGTCACTGAGTGTGGCATATTAATTCTACGGGGAAGATACTAAAACAGGACAAAGGCAGGAACAAAGGGTGGTGGGTAATACTGGAAGCACAAGGAGACCTTTGAAGCTTGGACTTGACATGATGGGGAAAGGAATTCAGTGAAAAATATAAAAAGATCAGAGTGATAAGCTCAGTGCAATCAACAAGGAAGATAATTTGACTGCAGCTTCCCTTTGGGTTCTTGAAGAAAAGTGAATATAAGACAAAAGAAGTAACTCAGCAGGATGAAACAAAATATTCTGGAGATTCTTAGGGAGAATGAACAACAGATATCAATATGGTTTTGACAAATTGGTCAAGAGAAGTATGAAAGATGAGCAGAAAAATTCTTTGCTGTAGACAGAAAAAATGATAAAATCTCTATTAACTGTTTCTCACATGTAAAAGTGGTTTTGGAATCAGGTTCTAAGTGACAGTTATAAATATGCTAAGCTAAAAATAAATGAAAATCTCTACAAAAGTAAACACATTTGAACAGAAAGTCTCAAGATTACAGGTTATTATATTTCTCTTAGTGATGAAATAGCAGAACTGGATTCATGGCAATTTCTAATGCTAATATTTCAGCTAGTCATAAAATTTAAGCAAAAAGGGGGGGAGAAGAGCATTAGTGGACTCAATGTCATAAAATGTAATATGAAAGTGACAAAAGCCTAACACTCTTGTTCGTAAGTTCATTTATATTTATATAAAAAAGAGCAAAACTTCTTCAGCAATTGCCAAAATATGACTCTCTAACTGATACCTCTCAGTTTGACTTGAAACATAAAATGTGAATTTAACTAAGTTTGGGGAATTATTTGTTCAAATTATTGATTTGAAGATAAAGAGATAAGGTAGATCCTTTGCCTCAAAGAACATCTTAAACATGTGGGGTGGTGTGAGGGACAAAGACAACTTTGAAGTGGACTGCTGAAAGAAGGACAACACGGTCAACACTTGAAAAGAGAAGAGAGCATGTAGGGCAAAAACAGGTGAATATAAGATCGTTTTATTAATCCACATGACCAGGGTAAGACCTGGGAAGAACTCAGTCATCTTCAGATTGCATAGGACATAGATAAAACTTTCATGCTTTTCACAATTCTTCAACAAAGTGAGGTATAAAAAGTGCCCCAGAAGAAAAAGATAATTACTCTGAACAGTAATCAGGCACATCAAGCTTTTGGGCCAATTCTGTCTATGTGATTTTTGGAACTGATTTTAAGTGGCTCAAGAAGGACTACTTCTTCTTTTCCTAAGAATAGTGATATTTGTTTTTAGAAAACACAATTAGATTAAGTGACATAAACCTCCATTACAAAAGTAAACGTAATTACCAGTAAAATTTTGCTCCCATAGAAGACTAAGAACAATCATGGGTTGCTCAGAAAACTAATTTATATTCTGAATGGTCCTAATAACAAATTAAAAAAATTTTCATCTCATACCTCTGCTGGTAACTCAATTTCCAATGTAAGGCTCTCTCTCATTTCCCTGAAATTTTTATATTATTGTCAAGATTCATCAGTCCCAGTTAATTAAATGCCTCTCTCTGTAGTGGAAAAATCTGTTTTCAGTAGGACTAAAGACATTTGATTATGATTCACCAAATAAAACTCTCAATTGAACCCAGGCAACTATCAAATTTTTGTCCAATCTCTGTATATATTATTAAGCTACAACTTTAAATGAACTTAGCTTTTTATATTTTTCCAGAAGATGAGTTAAAAGATAAATTTTGGCATTAGCTTTACCTATTGCTTTCTTTATACAAATAAGATTTGAGGAGGAAAATCTTTCTGTGCAATAAGAACCTGAAGTGAAAGTTTAGACACATGAAAAATATTCAGAGAGCTGGAGAAATGGCAAAGGAAAATCAAAATGCGGTATCTGCTAAGTTATACAAATAAGTGGATGGAGAAAGAGAATTAAGAAGCTGCCCCAATACAGAGTGGAAACCATTCAAGCTTGTTCTGAGTCTTGTGTAAATCCTTCCACTCTGACCAGACTGACTACTCTAAGTAAGTAATTTCCTGCTGACACAGAAACCTGATTAAAGAGACCGAAACACAAATAAAGACCAATGCCTTGTGGTCCTCCCCTAAAGGGAAGCCTGCAGGGAAAGGAAGTTTGGAAACTGTGGAGCAGGCTGGTGCTAAACAGTCTTGACTTCATTCTGGAATTTGCCAAGAGTGACCAGTCTGCTGCAGGTTTTCATAATCGAGGTGTCCGTATGTAATCTAGATGATTTAATTCCATGTCAAGTTTCATTTCCCTACAAAACTAAAAAAATGGCTATTTTCTAACTCAGGAGCTACAAATGGATGCCAGCTAAGAACATTCTTACCATGCATTGCAGAGCATCTTGAATCTTAAATGCAAAATATAAAATTCCAATTCTGATTCTATCTCTTGCCTGGAATTGTTTTATTATCGTCATCTGAAACTCTACCACTTGAACAGGAAAAGGAATGTGATTTTTTAAACAGAAGAATTATTGAGTCATTCATGAAAATGTCTCCATTTTGATTAGAATCAAAATGAAAAAAAAAATCTTTTCTCTCTGAAGAAGCAGCTCCCTCATTTATATAATAACTACATAGTGCTCTATGAACATTAAAATTTACAACAGCAACTTCCCTTTTCAAGCTACAAACTCTAATTACCTAACTTCTCAGATGATAAATCTAGAAACTAGATCTCAAAGCACAAACCAATCTACTGGCATGTTTCCGTTGACTAGAACTTAAGACAGGTAGCATCAGGGTAAATTTAAGAGAGAGGAAGGGAAGATTTATCTAAGAGAAAGTCAGCAGAACACTTTTCCACTAAGAAACATATTTTTGTAGGTCAATCCTACCTCCCAAGGAATGACAGAACTGTCCTGATTTTGCAAAAAACTGCATGAGATATATGTATATGTACATATGTATATACATATATATATAAAATACATATATTACATATAATTTATATATAATATGCATATATATATAATATATATATTTATATATATATATATTAGTCCAGCTATTTACATAAAATGTAGATATGTAGAGTGTATGCACAACATAAATTGATGAAGATTATAGCTTACCAAACATAGACTCCAATATCTATTGGAGGGAAAACACAGTAGGGCATAAGCAATCCTCGAAATTCTTGGAATGTGTTGATGATAACTTCTTTCTCCAAGTCATAGAGAATCCAAAGAGAGGAGGTGTTATGCTGGACCTTGTTCTCACCTACAAGGAGGGGCTAGTGGGGAATGTGATGTTCAAGGGCAGCCCGGGCTGCAGTGACCAGAAATCACGGAATTCCAGATCCTTGAGGAAATGAGGAGAGCCCACAGCAAGCTGCACCTAAAGAGGTCAAACTTTGGCCTTTGGAATCTGCTTGATGCAGTACTGTGGCACTGGAGGAAACAGTTGCCCAAGAAAGCTGGTTGATATTCAAGGAATATCAAACTCCAAGCTCACCTGAGCATTTCAGCATCCCAACAAAGAGGAAGTCAGAAAAATGCCAAGAGGCCTTCATGGGAAAGTTTAATGACAATGGCAATGCTAAATTGGGAGGACCTGTTGATATCCTTCAGGGCAGAGAGGACCTGAAGAGAGACCTTGAAAAATTAGAGGACTGGGAAATCACTAACCTTATGAAGTTTAACAATGGCAAGTGCTGGATTCTGCACCTGGAATAGCGCAGCCTGGAATAGCGCAGCCCTGGTGGTGTGTACAGACTGGGGAACGACACGGTGGAGAGCAGCATGCAGTTGTAGAGAGTGATAAGGTCCCCCTGAGCCTCCCTTCCTCCAGGCTAAACAACCCCAGCTCCCTCTGCCATTCTTCACAAGATATGTACTCCAGACCCTTCACAAGCTTTGTTGTGAAATTTTAAATAGGGAACACTTCATGAATTTGTGTGTCTGATTTTTTTTAGTAAAATTTCAATTGGCTGCACTGTGTTAGTGCCAACTCTTTCTCCTGAGCGAAGTCAAAAGAACATCATGAATAAAGGGCAAGAGAAGATTGCATTTTGCAAATATCTCTGAAACTTTAAATTTTCTTTGGTTTTGGACCAAATTAAATCTTTAATAACAAGTGTGATCTCATTAAAAAACCAAACATTGTAGCCTAGAATTTTCTTTTTTGATCAAAGTTCATGGTTTCTTACTGACTATTTCACAGTCCCTTTTAATCTAAAATATCAACAAAAGTAACAAAAGTCCCTTCATTGTACAGAAACAGTGATCCAAATTGTCAAATGCACCAGAAAAAATCTTGACACTCAACAACAGAGCTAAAATTCTCACGTAGCACTAAGGCATTACTGATCATAAGTTGACAACTAAATCAACCTAATCAGTCCCTTCCAACCCAAACCTTTCCATAATTCTGTGATTTAAAATATAGAATATGCTATTATAAAAGCAAATTATACATGACCGTAGCATCATGCTAATTATCCTTTTGTGAATTATTTTAGAAAAAAACTTCTTCAGAAGTTCCTCAATATAATTAAGTCAACTGAAGAATAATTTCTGTGGAACTCTGTAATATCAAGTAACACCAAAAAAATGCTGCAGTGATTTTTACCTCCTGATAAATTATTTCCAATTTATGGTGTGATTGCCAAAGAAAAGAATGCTTTGTTCGTTTAATTGTTTGATTTTGGGTTTAAGTCTTTCTTGGGAGTAATAAGAAACACTGAGATGAAACCGAATATACTAAATTTTCGCACAGGTATCAAGAAACATACCTAACAGCATGGTTTATTAGGACAGACATTAATTATTCTTTTTAAGAACAGAGGACAGAAACCCCGTTCATTAGAAATCAGAAGTAAATGCATCGAGTACCCTTTGTTTTGGTGAAAGGGAGAGTCAAACTCTGCCAATATACATTTGCTATCACTTCACACAGACAAATTGTTGCAAAGGCAACTTTGGAAAAATGGTGCTGAAGAATAGAAGAAAATAAATGTAGGTTGGATTTTTATTCCCCTGCCTTACGTAATTGTCTTTAGATAAGCAGCAATAACCATGATAGGTAAGCACTACCTTTACAGGTATTTCACTTTTTCCCCCCCACAAATTTCTATGGGTGGGCTCTGCATTTTGCTAAATATTTGAAAATGAATTTGTTTTCTAAAAGAGAAGAAGACATAGCTCAAGCTGTGCCAGTAGAGGTTCAGGTTAGAAACCAGGAAATTTCTTCACTGAAAGAGTTTTTAGGTATTGAAACAGGCTGCCCAAGGAAGTGGTGAAATCACCCTCCCTGAAAGTGTTCCAGAAAAGAGTGGACATGGCACTTGGTGCTCTGGTTTAGTTGACAAGGTCTTGATCAGTCGAAGTTTGGAGTCTATGGTCTTGGAGATCTTTTCCAACCTTAATGATTCTATGATTCTATAATTTAGGAACCTTATTGCATAACTCTCAGATTTTTTTCACTATATTTCCCCTAGTTCTGGATGACTTGTATGAGTTGTATGGCTTACCTAGTTATGAATATTAAAAATGACAGCTTTTGATCATATGTATAACATGAAATGTAACATAAGGAACTAGTGAAGATAAGCCTTTAAGTTTTTCAAATGTAAAAGTGATCAAGTAATTCAATACTTATAGAAAAATAGGTAAAAAAAGGCAAATTAATATTTGCTTCTAAATGTAAATAAATATTAAAAATATTTTTTAATTTGGTGATTTACATGGTTCTGCTCTAATTTCACAGGATGATTTGTATCAGTTTATAAACTGCACAATAAAATTTTAGTATGGTTGTATACAAATTACTGGAAAATAAATATTTGGAGAAATAAACAGCCAACACACTTGGCTTGATTTTAAAATGAATAAAATACTTTGATCACACAAGCCTGAGGGATTTGTTTTTTAAAATGTCCCATCATGGAGTGGAAACTGGCCTGTACTTAAAAATATCACAATACTTTTGAAAAAGGAATTAGCTGTTTTCATTTTAAAATATTGATTTTAAAATTATTTTCTGTCATTACCTATCTCATGTTCCAACTTGAATGTACATTGTACTAATGTTTACAGAAATCAATAAGGGCTTTTCCAATACATGTAACAAACAATTTTTTCTTTATGTTTTGCCCTAAAGGTTTTAACCTGAAAATAATGGAATGGCTCACAGTCTGAGGCAAGGACCCAGTTTCCATTAAGTGTGTACAATCACGTCTTTGTCACGATTACCTTAAATGATTGTTACAAGAGATGGAGATCACAGGTCTAGAAGACTTTACACATTCACAACCTGTACTGAAGGACAATCATACAGAAATCATTAGATATGTTTTGTGTTATCTGCAGAGCTTCCTAAACAATTAGTAAAAGTGTCACACAAAACTGAGTTTGGCTAGATCAGAAATGCCTTAGCTGCTATTCCAGTGAAGTGCAATTCACGAAAACCAGGAAACTAAAGTTAGGAATTGATGAGGCAATTAAATAGAGCAATTGCTCTAAAAAAAATACCAAGCAACAAAAAACCCCAACAAAAATAAGGCAAATCAGAGGCACTGTTGAAGTTACCCAATGCTTTGAATACAGATACATGAACAGTTTTTCTTTCAAGAGAAACCAAATTGAAGTAGGTCAAAACTCCATGTTTAAGGCAAGACAGTGTTTGAATTTCAGTGTGGACTTACCACCAGAATTTGTACAAAGGTTTGTCACAATGGTGAGAGGTGCTGCATGGACATCTGGAGTTGATTTTTTTCTACTTGCAAATCCCAGGATTTAGTGAGGGGAAAAAACAGTAGTAAGTAGGAACTTATGTAACATGTTCAGGTAGCATTTTGTCCAAAGCTATCCTGGGAATTAAGAAAGATCAACTCAGAACATTTGCCTTCAGCTTAGACATAGAAGCTAGTCCTAAAGTTTTACAGTTTGAGGGGTTCATACTAGAAATATCATGCTGGGTTGAATATGTTATGCCACACTACTACAGCACTTAAAAAGTGCAGTGAGTCTAAAAGGACTAAAGCTGGCTTAGAACAAAGGAGATGCAAATATCCATTTAGACTCATTGATGTAGTTGTATTTCAGGCCAAGGAGAACGAAAGCAGAGGAGGGAGCATGTTTGTGAGTGGGGTGTATTTGACATGTAACAGGAATCATATCTGGCTAGTGGAAAGCTTGTTTGCTAAAGTCATTATCACTTCTTTCTCTTATTCCTGTATCTAAACTTTCTGCCATTCTTCCTCTTAAACCTGAAACACATGCCTTAACCCAGCATGTTCTTTTCTCTTTCAAATCCCTCCTGTCAGATGCAATTAAATAGATTGTACATATTTTAGGGATAAAAACCAGTGGAAAACTAGTCTCAGACATGCAAACATTACATACTTTCTGCACTCACCCCTCCAATAAGTCTTTATAATACTATGAAGTGTTACCCACAGCTAACAATATGGTCCTCACCACAGATTTTAAGAGTGAAAGCAATGAGGTGGAAACAAAACGAAAAATGCCAACCCACATTTTCTCCAAGTGTCTCTGTACTTAAGGTTAAATGCATTTCATATGGACAAAAGGAATTTTTTATTTCCTAACCTGGATAATTTTTAGAGAGAGATTTTAAATCCATTTACTGTCTTTCCATCAAAACCCCATTTTTTTAATAAAAACTTCAATTAAAAAATTGTTGATGCTGCAGAAAATATTGCTTAAGAATTGAATGACACTCAGCAGGCAAAGAAAGCCTCCTTGTCCAGATGGGTGGTTTAAGAGTTTGGTTCTTCTCAAACCAACAGATACCTGTAAATTGCTCTTCTAGCTCCATGTCTTCATACAGGTGAGAATAATCCACAGCACTACGCACTCAGCTTCCTTCATCATGTACTGTGATATTTTGAAAATTGGTTGAAATCTCCTAGTGGGAGAAAACTTTTCAGAAAATTTCCATTGAAGTCCTGCCTAGCAGATTGCAAAAATGGCAAATCCCTGATTGTGGGTAGTTATACCCTGCTTTATAACAGGCTATTTGGTAGTATGAGTCATTTCTGTTGTAGAACTATGTCAACAGGTAATTCATTTTGTTGAAAAATGTCAAGTCAGCTTTCATATTAAAGGAGATGTAAATATACTTCCCCAGAAACCTTGGATGCAAACGATGTTTGCCTTATTAGTTACAATAATGTGATTGTATCTTTTGTCTGGAACTGCCACCATATCTGAATCACTGTATTTTCAGAAGATTAATATCCTCTAAGTTAAAAGAATAAAAGAGCTCCAAGTCCCCCATTAGTTCTGGTGTTTGGATAAAAAGCAGGGGAAATCCATGACCATATCTACAACAAGTAATAACATAAAACTAATATGCTGAGGAGTTTTTAGGAATATTGCTAATTCAGTGATGCAATATAAAATTTTACTCAGTGTTACTTACCTCCATTCTGCAATGAAATAATTATTACACAGCTGACTCTATGTCGTTTGAAATTCACTCAGCAAATGGTTTTTGTTCAATGATCTCAGGGAGCCCTAGAGAAAGAAAAAAATCTATAAACAGTTTAATATCTGTTCTTGATCTGCCAATTGCTGTCAATGTCAAGAAGCTGAACAAACACTCTTCATTCAAATGAATAGAGCAGGACAAATGTAGATGATATTTTCTGAGAAGTACTGATAGCACCTTTTAAGGTCCCTATTTTGTTCTGTTAAGGTTGTGAGTGGCTGAATCTTAAATGGAAATCTGGCTTTATTATAGGTAGAAGAAAATACTGGCATTTAGATCCACAAAGATAGAAAGGTTTCAAACATTAGCTGAAATCAATGAGATTGAAGTGTTAAATATTTCTTGTCTGGAGTCTAGATGACCACATGATTTTGTTACCTAAATTATTACTAAACATGTAAACAGATTTATAAATAATAGCATTGCTAAAATGAGAGAAAATATTTTTGATAAACATACTAGAATTATTTTTATAGAGGAAAAATTAGGGATTTAGAATGGTCTTTCTTCTGCACAGAAAAAGAAATTAGGGTGTAGCAAGGTGGGGTTCAGCCTTTTCTCCCAGGCAACCAATGACAGGACAAGAGGAAATGGCATCAAGCTGTACCAGGGGAGGTTCGATTTGGACATCAGGAAGAATGTCTTCATGGAAGGGACAGTTAAGCATTGGAACAGGCTGCCCAGGGTGGTGGGGGGTGTTCAAGAAAAAACTGAACATGGTATTTTCTTCTTGGTTCAAAATTCCCTACATTTCTGTCTGCACATCTATATTTTATTCAGAATCAGTTGTTAGGAAGATTTAGGCCTGACACCTCTCTGAGCATAAAGTGGAATTCTACCAATTAAGTAACCTATTAATTTGCCACAGTCACCTTTTTGATCCCATATTAGTGGCCAAGCTCAATAAATCTTAAATTTCCTTTATGCAATCATGTAATATGTAATTAGGAATTCTATTTAATCTGTGTCTTTGCCATTATATTTAAATAACTGAATCCATAATATACTAATCTTATCCTTTATATGAATTTAAAGAATTTCAAAGAATAATTTAATTTAATTGCAGCTTCTCATGCTAGTGTGAAACACATAAAAGACCCTGATTCTGTGTAAGCACTGCTCAGCAATAATGAAAACATCCCTGTGTTAGCAACACTGTTTTCAGCACAAATCATAGTCCAATACTAAGCACCAGGAAAAAAATTAATTCTATCCCAGAGAAAACCAGCACACAGTTTAAAGTGTGAAACACATTAACCACCAGTGTTCAAAGTGGCTTTCCAGTTGTAAAGAGGATTTTTTTTTTACTGTAAAAAGGCTACACTTTGCAGCAGAAGCACTTAAGCCTTAGTGGATCTACTGAGTGCTGCAGAATACACTTTCTGTGCCTGATTACAGCATGTTTTAGAAGTTACCCTAATAGATAGTGAGGTTTTGGGCATTGCTGTCAACTTGTATCGCAGAGTGCATCTACCACAGGCAGCACAGGAAAAACTAGGTAAAGGAAAACAGAGCAGGTGTTGTGTCAGTAATACATTGCCATGCTCACTTCTGGGGCCAGGGATGACTGAGGAATTTTAAAAAGGATATTTAGTCTTTTGGAGCAATAGGAGGAAGACTGGAAATTTGTATCATACCAAATTCTTCTTGACTTGAAATATAGAATGAACTGTGCCATGATGCATACGCTTATGAATTTTGTTTTATGGATGTTCCATTAGAAGAAAAAAATAAATCCATCAAACCTCAATCTTTACAGCATTCTGATATTGCAGAACGAAAGGATGATACCAAAATATTCTTGTATTTCTTTTGCTGAAATTTTATGGGAGGTAGATTAAGTAGGGGATCTGGATCCAGTTTAGTGGCCAGAGGTCTAGAGAAAAATACTGCTGATTTTTGTCATATTTAGATAAGGTCATAAACAGGACTGTATATAGGGGAAAAAAACAAAACCACATAGAAAGAGAGAGGGTTAGGGTCTGACATTTCTAGAGCCATTCTTTCAAGGTTTTGACATAAAACAATTTAGGACCATATAATCTTAATCTCTCCTCAATCCTGGACATTCTACTAACTTTTTAGGTCAAAATATAAAAGTACTATTCACACTGGTCATGCATTCCTTAGCGTCATTGTTTCCCAGGTTGTTCTGAGGTAGTCAGATCCAAATCAGACTAATGATAACCAAATCCAAAAGAGCAACAGAACAGTAAGCACTCAGTCATGTCACTGGAGCCAACTACTCTTGGATTTTCAATACTGGATGCAGGAGATACTCCAATGATACAAAGGAAAAACTATGACTTGGAGTTATTACAAAAGCATTTTCATACACAAAACAAGTTATTCTACCTTTATGCAATATTTGGTCATCCAAAGACATATAAAATAAGGAAGAACTGCCTAATTTCCTTCTTGAACAATACTGATAGAGACCACAGAATCACAGAATCACATAATATGCTGAATTGGAAGGGACCCACAAGAAGATCAAGGCTGTGTGTGTGGTCTAGGTGCTCTGCACTTGTGACAGAAGTGCATTGCTCTGTTGTGCTGCCTTGTGTGTTCAACCAGCTGTCCTGCCCTCCTCTGCAGACTCCTTGTCACTGTTTCTCCAGGACAGTGCAGGGTTGGGGCCTTCCCCATGCAAGACTGAGGATGAAGGGTGGCAGAGGGCAGTGGCCACCTCAGAACTTCCCTCTGGTCCCTGAGATGTGCAGATCCTTCTCCTTCTGCGTAGGCTAAGCCCCATGAGTCCCCAGGTGGAGAGACTGTGTAGGGGGTTATGAGAGGAACTAATGGCTGCTCCCTGGTTTCTGGTCCCAAACTATCAAATGAACAGCACAACTCTGCCTGTAAGGTACACCTGTGGGCAACAGCACTATAGTGATTTTTCATAAATGTGTCCACTGTGTGAGCAACACGGTCAAGATATTTACAGCCAGCCTTTGTATTTGTATCAAGAACTGAAAAAACAGTTGCTATTAACAGTGTGTGACTTGATTTTCTACCAATTTAAAAAAACTATTTATTGTTTGCTTTGTTATAGTTTCAGTGGAGTGAAAAAGCAAGCTCATGGAATGAAAGGTGAGAAGTAACTTCATCGAAACTCAGTCATGGTTTCTCATCAGAATAGTAACACTGCCAGTATGTCCTTATGTATGCCATTCCGCAAGCTAAATTATAACTGTTCCTGGTCAGAATATTTGTATTTGTGTAAAGAATTTATAAGCTTCTCTTCTCATTCATTATATATTAAAAGTCACAGTATCACATGAATTTACTCAGAAAATTCTCTTGTATAAACATATTTTATATATAATAAATTGTTATTAACGAATAATGTTTAAATAACCATGCAGGAAAAATTTAATGATCAGAAATACTTGTAATACAGAGAGTTTCCATACATGAAAAATTACTGATTAATTCTTACTCAACTTGCTGAGGTGTCTAATTTTGACAGTGAGATCTCACAGTGGCATTCAACATATCACCCCTCACTTTGCAGTGAAATTAAGTATCCACTCAGCACTAAAGTGCTTGGCTGTTACTCGACCGTGTTTGCTCTTAATGCTTTTAAAATCCATTAGCTCTCATGGATCTTATTCAGATTGACAATGTTGTAGAGAATGAACAGTTACCATTAAGTTCACTGGAAGTAAAAACAAAACAAGAAAGTTGGATTGTGAAAACCTGAGAGTTTATATGTATTTATCAGGAAATGCCTGCTACAAAATAAATGTAAAACCACATAAAAATGTAGAAACACCAATAAATTTCCAGGGCTGAAAAAATGAACATTTGTATCAGGATCCCTCAGAATCACTTTTTCTGTTTTCACAGAGAATTGAGGAAGTAGACTGATGTCTGGTAAAATTGATTATGTATTAACATTAGCTGATGACATGAGGGGGTAACGATAATGCGCATGATTTATTATAGCTATATACACTGGGTAATGCTACACCAACCAAACAATTATTACTGGCAGTATCAGCCCTCTGCATTGAAGCTGATCTCAGGTTTGATATACAAGAATTTATTTATCCTGCAAAATCTCAACAGACTATTCTATATTATTTAAACAAGATGTACATATTTTGTTAGAAATTACATCACAGTAGAGAGCACTCTTGTGAATCATCTCTGAAATATTAGTCTCCCTTTTTTGGGAGATGGGCAGAAAATTTTCTCAGATCTTAGTCAAGTAAGTACAAATGTGTTTTGACTTCAGAAAAATAAGTAATCATTCCTTCTGCAAAGCCTTTTGTGTTCAATAAAATTCTAAAGATGCTACAACAACAACCCTCCAAAGAGTTTCAATTCTTTAAGTATAGCTTAAAGGTATTTTTTAAAGTTATTTGGATTTTGAATAGATCTGACTCCAAAATAAAGCCAGGTGCAGTACAGGCTGACCTCATGGACACTCAAACAGAGACTAGGCTCCTTGTCTTACCAAAATCTCTGTAACAACTTCAAACAAAGGAATAATCTGAATATTTTGAAACCTTTGGGAAATTCTGTATTGGAATCATGGCTCCATTATCTTGGCCTGCTGTCTAATTTTTAAGTGTTATCCTAAGAAAAAATATGGGACACATATATTCTAAGAAAAACTTCATTTAAGATATCATTTCCATGAATTGATGAAAGAAAAGCCATTACATTTTCCATGTTGAAGGACCTAAGCTCATGGTTTGCTGTTACTGTGACACACCATGGCTTCCTTATTTCAACTTTGTTTCTTGACAGCAATTGTTAGGAATTCAGAAACTCCGGCAGTATAAATTGTTTAAATTTGGTTTATAGTTCCAGATCCAAAATTCCAGCTTTTTCAGCAATATAAGAATTGAATTTTTTATACCATTCTCCATGAAAGAATGTAGTGTTCCATAAAAACAAGATGTATGGCGTAGCAAGAATGATAGTTTTGGGCAACAAGATTGAAGAATGGCTTGGTGACCTGGTATTGGTATAAATCATAGGAAGAGATGTATACATACTAATAAGGCAGGAGAGAACATGCCTATGAAACTGCCAAAGGAGGAAATTAGCGCAGTTCAGCATGAAGTCTGGGCCCTAGACTGGATAGGGGCAATGTGCACACATAAAACAGAGGTGTCACTGCTCTTGCTTTAGTGGGAGAACAGCCTGTCCCTGCTGCTCTTCACGGTGCCTTGCTGCTGCCACTGCTGTGTACCAAACTTATAGACACAGTACTTATAGACACAGTCCTTGTACTCATCAGTAGAAGTTAGAAGTATTTAGGTCTGTTCTCTCTAGGATTAGGATAATCAAGTTTTTCACAGTGAGCATGGATATTGCTACACATGCTAATGTTATGCACTGAAGTAGCAAGATATTTAATAGAAGGAAAAGTTAAATTGGACTAAAAGTGCTATGGAAGAACAAATGAGAAATGAACAAAACATTCAAATTGAGCCAAAGGGTGGTTAATAGAAAGTGGAACTTTGTTAATTTTCTCCCTATTGTAAAAACTACTTATTTATTAAAAAATATGAATATCAAAATTTCACACCTATTTCTGAAAAATTAATTTCTCCTACACAGGAGAATATCCCCCCAACACCAACTCTGGATCTGGTGAATGATCAAGATAAGATAGTGATCTTTTACACCAACAGCTGTATCAAGTAACATGGGTTTGAGTAGTGAAGTTATAAAGTATTTCCTTATAGCAGAAAGCAGGTAACTTAGCTGTGTCTCTGGACAGTTTGAGACACTTTGTTAATAGATAAAGTCAAAGAAAGTTAAGATAGTTAACATAGGCTGCACTTGCCTAACTCTACTTCTAATAAAATTAATAAAGATCACCCTTAGTATGCGGGTATCAAGTGAGAGAATACGCAGCTAAGCTGTATTTCATTCCCCCACAGCTTTAACTGAACTGGGAATTGCTGAACAGGAAACAAAGTGAATGCTCAGTTCACTTTGCTTTGCTTGAACGTGCTCTTCTTAGGGCGAATTTGACATTATACACTAAATTTATGATTTGTGAAAATATTATATCCTACATAGATAAGCATAAACAAAGTTTACTGCAAAGCTATATGCTAAGGAAGAGTTTTGGAAAATTACAGAAAAAAAAAGCCCAGTTCTAAGTGTAGAGAATCAAAGTCATATCATTCCAAACTTTAGCTTCCCATCCATCACAAGATACTTGCCTTGATGCAAGTATACTGCTAACTGGTTCTTTCTTGCAATAACTGGAATATATCTCCTGAAAATAAAGTCCTTGTATTTATGAAGCTGCTTTCATAGCAATTTTTTGTCATTGATAAGTCTTCCCGAGTCACCTTTTTTTACCTTAACTTTCAGGTTTTCATTGAGCATCTGTTAGGTAAAATGAAGCCTATAATAAACATTTATGTCCCTCTTTATGCTGATTGTTGTTTACACCTATGTGGCAAGGCTGTCGGAATATACTGAATATTTATGTAGCAAGAAATTGCACCTCCAGCCTATTAAACACTGAGTGGAGCAGCTGGGATTCTCTAAATGCATTCAGGCCACTAGCAGTATCCATTATTTATCTATATTACTAGCTGCACTTGCAAAGATTGTTCACTCTTTCTCCTCTAACACCTGACGACAGCTGAATGGGAGCACATCCATTTTAACCCCACCATCATCCCAATTTGTCTGGAATTGCATTCTGGTCTGCATTCTCATTACAATGAAGCAGCAATGTGAGAAAGTTGAAAGCCACTACCTGCTTTTTAAGAGAAAGATGATGCTATGGTGGCTTCCTCCCACAACTTTACTCCACTGTTGTAAGATGTCACCTGGTACTGTGTCCAGACCTTGGGCCTCCAACACAGGAAGAACATGGACCTGTTGCAGTGAGTCCAGAGGAGGGACATGAAGAAGATCAAAGGGCTGGAACACCTGTCTTTTGAGGAAAGGTTGGGTGAGTTGGGATTGTACAGCCTGAAGAAGAGAAAGCTTTTGGGAGATCTCACAAAAATACCTGAAGAGGTTTACAAGAGAGCTGGAGACAGACATTTTACAAAGGTATGGAATGATGTGATAAGGAGGAATTGCTTTAAACTGAAAGAGAGTAGGTTTAGATTAGATATTAGGAAGAAATTCTTTACTGTGAGGGTAGTGAGGCACCGACACAGGTTTCCCAGAGAAGTTCTGGATGCCCCATCCCTGGAAGTGTTCAGGGCCACATTGGACAGAACTTTGAGGAACCCAGTCTAGTGGAAGGTGCTCCCGTCCATTACAGGGCTGGAACTAGATGATCTTTAGGGTCCCTTCCAACCCAAACCATTCTGTGATTCAGTGACTATTTAGCAAAATTCCAATCAGCTACAATAGGTCAGTGACAGCTCTTTCACTTGAGCCAAAGTCATAAGAACAGCATGACTCAGAGGCAAGAGGAGACTGTGCTCTGAAAATACCTTTGGAACTTTAAATTTTCTTTACGTTTTCTTCTAATATCCTAGTCAAATCTCAATTTGCATTCATTTTAAAGCATATGCAGAAGGAAGTTCAAAGATGTTATCCAGTCTATTCCTTTTCCTCAGTTTTATGCGTACCACTACTCACAGGTATACATTTTTAAAAAATATTAACAGAAATCATATTATAGTCCATTCTTTTTCATTCTTGTTAATCTCAGAAGTGGGTTCTAGAACCTTATTAGCTTATTCATTTCTTTATCATGTTAAGTTCATTAATAGGGGTTTGATTTCCTCTATATGTTTGGTTTTTAACTTGTTCTTTTCATTGCATCTCTTATCTAACCATACTAAAAATACATGAATGTTAGTTGATGTCCCATTTTTCTAGTGAGACTTGTTAATGAAAATACTTTCATTATACAGTGATTCCTCACCTTTAATTTATTTATGGAATTCTAAGAAATGTACATGTCCTAGTAAAATTCAATCTTTAATAGTGTTTCTGTTCAGCTTAGCAAGTGATTCCCTACATTCAGAATCCAGTTTCTGCTCTTTGATGATTTTAGTTTCTTGTGTGATTCTTATGAAAGCTCAATATAAAACTATTTCCCCCTCCTCCATGAGGGTGTAAAATGTCATGTCCTATTGCTTTTGTTGTGTATATTTGGTTACATATGATATGCTGTTTATGGTATGCTATGTATTTGTTTATTTTAGTCCTGATCATACTAGATAAGGAATGGATTCTTATGATAGCATATTATGGGAAGACGTTTCAAGGAGGCTCGTCAAGTTCAGCTTAAATACCATCACATTAGCAAGAATGTAAAAATTTGCAATACTAAAGGAAATAATTCATTTTTCTGAGTCAATGTAATCAGCAGAGAAATAAAAGGACCGTCTTTTCTAATGCACCTCTTCAAGGACTTCCTTAAAGACTTAGATTTTCTGATAATGCAAATAGAAAAATATAATAATAATAACTTTTTTAGAACCCTGGTCTCCATGAAGTTAGTAGAAGAAAACTCCCCCACATTTTGGTGAACTTGGGACTTTGACAGATGTCCAGCTTTTGAATTCTGTTGGAACCACCTCTCAAAGCTAGACAGCATATCACAAGATCACACTGACAGAGAAGAAATTTATATTAAATGTAGCTCACTATTTTAACAGAAAATAATTCATTATAGAGGAATAGTACTCCCAACCTTAACGTAACTCTTCAGATCTCAGGATGGCATTCATAAAAAGAGAGATTCTCTGTGTCCAAGATTTCTTCTAGGTATACCAATATCAAGTTCTGGTGAGCACTTACATAGCATTTTTTCAACTGACAGCTATCTTATGTATTTTTAACTGAATAAGCCCAAATAAAAATTCTAAAGGTTTCAGAAAAGAAAATACTCAAGAAACTACTAATATCCTTAAGCATAAACAGTGTTTCAGTGCCCTGTACTATCTTTGGGGAAAATTCATGACATGATCAGGATGAAATATTTTTTCATGACCTGGATTATTTTTTTTAATATAAAAGTATCTTGATCTTATCCTGTTCATAAACCTGGATACTCTAAGAATAGTAAATAAATAAATTTAAAAATAGTTCCAGCTGTATTTAGTGCCTGAGTTTTCTTACCAATTGAGATGAACATAAGACTACAAGAGTCAGGATTAGCAATAAAATGATATAGCACTTTGAATACACAGAAAGCATGTAAGAGAAAAGAACTGCTGAAGAAAATGTGCGATAGTGCATGAATGTAAAGTGATGGACTTCTTTTCCAGTAGGTGTAAAATAGCTCATTGTTTGTTTTCATCAGCACTGAGCTATTGGTATTGATCTTGGAGACTGTCGGCTGTGTTTTTAGAACTCTCAATATTGCAAATGATTTAGGAAAGTCACTGATGTTACAAACAGAACAATACCTCCTCCAAGCATATGCAATTTCAGCTTCCTCCATTTCTCTTTGGGGCTTTGGATAATGTATCTCCAGTCTTACTTGGAAATCTTGCAAAGGATGTTAGGTCATCACAAATAAGTAAGCAACAATGCCTGGGACAGAACGTGTTACATTGTTTTGTAATAAAATTAATGCATTATGGCACAGATAAAATGCTCTAAATTGCAATATGCACTGCATTAAATAAGGATCTGCAGACATATATTTCTGGAATCTCTGTCAGAACAATGAGAATATCAGGAAACCGTAAACTTATATGCTTGTATCTTTTCCAGGTTAAAAGAGCACTCACTACCCTATTTCAGTTACTTCTTGAGATACAATTCAGGGAGTTTCAAGCCTTTAACTAATGTGTTTACCAGTCTGTTATCCAATTGTAAATATGCTTGTTACTTTTCAGAGCAGCCATTTGGTGAAATATTTATTAATGTCATTATACCAGAAAGATTGTTGGACACACTGGGATAGAAGTGGTATGTTTGCTGTGTACTAGTGTAGCTTATCAAACATGTCTTTTGCCAATACCAATAAAGGCTGTAGGCCTTGTACTTATGTGACAGTGTAAGGTCTTAGGATTTGTCTGAGCTCGCCTTGACTTTTTAGCTTTTTGGCTTTGCAAATATATGTAGGCACTGCATGATGAACAATAGCTCTTGAAATTAAGCCAGGATATTGACAACTCAGTGTGGCATCCCACCTAGTCTGTACTCCAGGAACACTGATACTGTCAACCTAGAACCCAGAGGGATTTTAGGAAAGATGGAGTTATTGGTAAGCTTTTTTCACAACTGTTTTTAAAACACTATTATTAAGGAAGTTTTTCTGTATTAATTTGTACTATGATTGCATCTAGGTTAGTAAAAGCTGTTTGTCAGTTTTAATAAGATTATTAGGATTTTAATTAAAATGAGAAGTTGTTGCCTTTACATATAAGGTGCACTATATTTTTGCTTTTAATGATATGGTGGTTGTAATATTGGATGCACATATACTAAGAAACTTGCAGATTTAAAATAATTATTTGCATCCAGTGGAATGTGTCTGCACCAAAACAGGCCTAGAGTACAGGGTAGTCTTCTGAAAAATAGTGTGTCTTAAGTTGTATGCATGCTGAAAAGGAATGTTTCAACAGGGTAATGTTCTTCATTAGCAGTTTGAAATTGCCCTAAATAAAGTAATAGAGAGGGTTAGATTGACAATGCTTTTTCTAGAACAAAGCAGAGAGAGGTCACAATTATTTGAAGACCATCTTAGGGAGGAAACTAAGGATATTAGATTTCCTGCTTAGACTTGTGCGCAAAGATTTGTTAAAATAATCACTTTGTTCCTTGCAGACCCCAATTCAATGTGTGCTGAAGCCTCTGAATCTAGTCTTGACAACAGTCTCAGTCCACAAAAACCCTGCCCTGAAACCACGCAGACAAACCTAGATTCTCTGTATATCCATTTATATCCATTTATCTTTAAAATCCTTAAGTACAGAAAACATCTCTCCCAAATTTTAAACATAGGGAAGTAAAGACCTGAAAGATGTGCTTTTGACCAGGATAATGCAATGCCTGTTGCAGAGGTCTGACCTAAGAAATACTTTATGAGACATTCTTTTTGCAAATATTCATAAAGAAAAATAGCATAGAAGTTATGTTATTATTTTCATTATGTATCCATGCTTTTATATTGCCCAGAACTCAATTAAAATCAGGCCCTATTATACTGAGCACAATCAAAACTATATATCAGAGAAAATTTTATGCCATATAAACGAAAATGTCTTTAATTGTGCTTTTCAGTGCTGCATATATGGTCTTGTGATAATTTCTACCAAGATTATTTTTATTCAAAAGTGGTCAAGCCAGTAACATTTCTAAAATGAAAGGTTTTATTATGGAAGAATAAATGTCATTCTTTTGCTTACAAAATGCAGCAAAGAAAACCAGGTCAGGCAATGCTACTTCAGAGAATTGTCTTTCTAACATGATTATTTTGATTATTTGTAACCAAAAAAGCCAGCTTTAATTATCAGTAATCAGAGCTGTTCAAAATGTTTGTAATAAAGACCCAATGGACCTGAGAGGATTTTAATACTTCAGAAAAACCAGGCATGTACTCTGTGGCTTTGGCAACATGATGACTCAAATGCTGCAGTACCCTAATAGGCATTATGTAGAATCTGCATTACCTTGTTTACAATTTTTTGTTCATTTTTAATTGATTGTCTTACATATGCTCATCCTTCTTGATAAATCTGCTCAGTCTCTCTGCTAAATCTCTTCTTTTTCTGCCTTCACAGACATCCTGATTTTCCCTCCAACAGCGTTATGCCATTCTCTCTCAGGCCTCCTCCATCTTTTAAATTCTGTCTCTGTTCCTCACAGCACAGAACCATCTGAAATTCAACAAAGGCAAATGCAGGTCCTGCACCTGGGGAAGAATAACCCCATGCACCAGCACAGGCTGGGATCTGATCTACTGGAAAGCAGCTCTGCAGACAAGGGTCTGGGGTCCTGTGGACAGCAAGCCGTGCATGAGCCATCAGCGTGCCCTTCCTTGTGGCCAAGAAGTCCAGTGGTATCCTGGGGTGCATTAGGAAGAGCACTGCCAGCAGGTCAAGGGAGGTGATCCTGTCCCTCTACTCAGCCCTCGTGAGGCCACATCTGAAGTGCTGTGTCCAGTTCTGGGCTCCTCAGTACAAGAGAGACTTTGAGCTCCTGGAGTGGGTCCAGTGGAGGGCTACAAAGATCATTAAGGGACTGGAGCATCTGTCTTAAAAGGAATGGCTGAGGGAGCTGGATCTGTTCAACCCTTGACTGAGAGGGGACTGTGCTCTGGTATTTTTTTTAAGATATATGAATAAACTTTTGAAATGCTAAAACATAGAATTGTGCATAGAATAGGTAAGAGAGAACTGCTGTAATTGGAAAAGTCTTTCACATGCTATCCATGTTTGCATGCATGTGGAGGACATCTATCTCCTGGGGATGTTTTATAAGTGAAAGAGGATTGCAAAGGCTCAAAATGAAACAGGATGGATTACACGGTTCACGCTGAATGACCAAGGAAACACTGAATACCTCCCACATCTTCTGTCATTAACATACCCGCACCCATTTCCACCTTGAATAATATTCTAGTTGTATGTTACTGGAGATGAAACACAAAAATCCTGTTGAGAAAGAAATAGGATTATCTCAGAAAATACCTGTTTTCTTGTTTATAGTTACAACAAATAAGAGAAAACTTCCCTTGGAAAAGAAAGAGAAAAAGAGATAGAAGAAGACTAAACTTCTTTTTAAGGAACATGGACTGTATTCATCAAATGGTAGATACACTGTAGATTCCTAAGCTAATTAATTTTGTTTTCACCTTTCAGCATAGACTCATCTGGCACAGGAACAAACACATTAAAAATGCACTGATTAGGGAGCTCTTTGTGTGCTATTCTAAACATCATCATTTGGAAATCCACATCATTTTGCCCTGGGAGGGATCATACTCTCATGCTCTGAGAAACTCAAATATTTCCAATGTAGTTCATTCTTATTTTCATTCTTTGGATCCCCAGTTTGAGCTATCTAAAATTAGTTATGTGCAGCATGATTTCTACATCAACCATTAACAATGCTCATAATTAAATCCATCTCTCAATTATATTTAATAGAGTCTTAAATCAATGTTTCCTACTGTCACCAGAGTGGCGATTCATTACATATTTAACATAGAGATAAAATTTTTTTAGTCATCACAATTTTTCTCTATCAATTCAATTTGAATAAGGGCTGGGCAAGTGAGCAAGATGAAAAATTAAATCCAGATGATCTTATTGATTAGCAAGATCTGACCCCCAAACTAAGCTTCATTAATTATCCTAGCTTCCACTTCAGAGTGCAGAAATTCGAAAGTTTTAATTACATTACTTCATTGCATGAAGCATCAATATCATTTATGATGTCTATAAAATTACAGACTCATTAACTGCATGCAGTCTTTACTGTAACAGGTACTGTGTCATCAGTTTATACATGATGATCCAATTTGGGAGTAAATATAATCCTAGGAGTGTCTAAATTTAAGGATTGTTAAAACTGTACAGTGACGCCTGCAATACTAATCCAAACGAAGAGGGAAACCAGTTAAGAAATCTAATTAAGGATTCAGGTTTCTTGCAAATCAGTTTTCAGAATAGCCCACAAATTCTACTGGTTTCAGCTACAAGACGGAGGCACCTAAAGTACCAACCACTAGCTTCCAGTGGATTTTCTACACTAGACAAATATGCTAGACAATGTTTATTGAAATGTTTTACAGAAAAGATATTCTGGTTTTCTACTTGACATATGAAGATGGAAGATTCAATATGTGACTGAAGTGCACACTCACAACTGAGAAAACTGAAGGGGGAGGAAAAGAATCCAAACCACATAGGTATCTCTTTTACTTTAAATATTTCTTGATTCTGTAATATATACATTCATCATTAATTATAGGGTGTAAGGAATATTTCTAAACACCTTTGAAGACAACAATACAGCCAAATCTAGGATTATAAAGAATTTTTTCCACCATCTTAAAGTGTATTCAGAGTAAACTGCTTTTCTTCTGTTATTCTGCTTTCTAGTTATTTAGGATATATCTGGCTCTTAGGAAGCCTTACATCTTGCTGAAATGTCAAACAGTCCCCAAACATGTTTTTGTCTTTGAACAAAGATTTTTCTGCATTTATTTCTGGTGCATGGTGACTCCAACAATTTCAATGCCATTAACATGATGTTATATGAGATGATTATATACTTGTTGATTTCAGAAAAAGGTGCAATTTTCCATGCAAAACATGGCTGTGTGGAATTTTTCATATTGAAGAAGCAAAAAAAAGAGATGCCTGAAAGACCAAATGGGAGCATGTAACTCTTGGAAACAGACATAAAATAGTATACATATAAAGTATTCATAGTCTTTAAGGGAAATGCATGTGAATTCGCCAACTGAGAAGAGACAGAAAATGGTGCTTAAACAGAGATTTTGCTTCAACCATCCATAAACATTTGAAAGCAGTCTAAAATCAATCATTCCTCCTCTACCTCAAATCTTGTTTTTCCAGTGTGCATTAATTGATACAGTGGATTTCACTGTTTGCTATCTTTCACTCAAGAAACCAGGACTGTTATATAGAAAGTTCAGGAGGCACATATCTTTACAATCTCAAGCTTCAAATATACTAGTAGGTAAATAACTATGCCTAAATACTACTGAGCAAGTCACCAGAATAACTCAACTAACAATTCATATTTCAGACTATCTAAAAACATATTGAAGTCTCTGCTCTTAAAATAAGTGGTCCTTTGAACTACCATTTTATTTACCATCCTAACTAGCATTCACCAAAACAAGGTTAAAATCATCAAGGTCTTAAATAAGAAAATCAAGCCAGAAACATATGGAGCATCAATAGTTCTTCTGAGAGGTCTTGCAATTTTTTTCTAGCCCAACTAATTATATATTCATTTACCCAACAGGATGAATTATTAATTTCTTGCTAAGCCTCAGTTCTAGTAATGAATTTAAAATGACAAATAATCTGTTAATAGAATTTTTGAAGTCAGGTATTGTGTTTGCATAAAGATATTTTAGTGCTGACATCATATGAAGATGTCAAGAAAAAACCAATTTATTTGTTTCCCTCCTAGCTTTCTTCCAATGATTCATGCTGCCACTTTAAGGCAGAAATTAACAAAAATTAAAAAAAAAAACCAAAATGCCATGTTTACTTATTCTTTTCTTAAATCTTGAGCCAAAATCTAGAATTTTAAGAATTTTTGTGAAATTCTTCATAAATTTTTCCTTGAGTGAATGTCAGATGGCTTAAGAAAAGGGCTTTGATAATCAAATGGCAGATCCCCCAGTAAGAAGCATACTTCTTATGATCCAGTTTTAAGGTTCTTAGAAATGCCTCTGCCAGAATTAAGGTGCAAATGAGACCATATGCCAGTGACAATAGTAGGGGTCTTATTTGGTGGTAACTATGAGAGAGATAGAGAGAGAGAGAAAGAAAGAAAGAAAGGAAGAAAGAAGTAGAAAATAGGGGGGCGGGGGAGGGAACAGAAAGAGTGACAGGGACAGAATAAGGAAAACATCACCACTCCATGGATTCCAGCAATGTTCGTTGATCCTCTCCAGCTGCTCTCTTGGTGGTGAAGGTCCCCGCAGAAGGCACAGAGCCCCATGGGTGTACATGCTCAGGCTGGGGGGGCATGTCCGGCCATGTCCCCCTGGAGGTGGGGGTCAGTCTCTCACAGCAGACTCTGGGTCTGTTGCACCACGTGCAGCCCTGTGGGGCCAAGCCTCTCATGTGAATGTCCCGTGGATGTGCCCTGTAGGGTTGGGGGTTCCACAGCTGGGCCAGTTTGTGTAACGGAGATGGGTGTTTATTGCCTCTCACCAGAGTTTGCACCATGCACCCAAAACCTCCTCCTCCCCTCTCGGCTGAGGGGAGTCTGTGTAAACCTGGCTTCTGGAGATGTGCTCTCCCCCCACCCCAAACTCAACCAGGGATAGTTGCAGCTGGTGGCTTTGGCCTTTTGTGGATGCACACCTTTCCCTCAGCCTGAGATGACTGAACAATGCATTTCCCTTTATCTAATCAACAGTTTGACTTTCAGTCCAAAGTCCCACTCTTCAGGGAGGCTTCTTCAGTTGTAGCTTCTTTATAATGAGCAAAACTTTATATCAATGTTTGAGGCATGAACTATTTTTAGTCTCTGACAATATTTCAACAGGAATTGGCCAAGTAACAAAAAATACATTTAACTAGGTCTATGAATGTCCTACTGTTAGAAGATACAAACGGAATGAAGTTCTCTTCTACCTTCAGGGAGGAGAGGTCAGCTCTATCTATTCTTTTTGTGAGATTTCCCACACCTGCAATTCCACACCCTGCAGTTCTCTTCAGTAGGGATTTGTGCATGACCTCCTCATGTCAATGATAAATGGCTACTGAAGAAATAAGCAGGAAAGCCTTGAAACATGTTGTGCAGTAAAGGTATCTTCTTGCTCAGGTGTGAATTCCTGTTTCACTGTCAAACCTAAATTCACCAAGACAGGTTGAATACCTCTGTGCCCAGAAGCAGCAGCTCTGTTGTCAGGAGCACTGGTATTGACTAATAGCCTCTTTTGGTCTGACTTTCTGTCTGAAGAGCCAGAACTCAGCAGAGGGTGAGCCAAAGAGAGAGGAATTCATACTGAGCCTAACTGAATTGCTCATATCAACAGAGAGGCATTTTCAGGTTGAGCTGCAGAGTGGCTCCCAGTGTAACAGGTCTTACTGGACACTGGTCCAGAGCAGCAAAAACCAAATTCCACAGATTCCTTGTTGTCAAACTGACATTGTCCAGTTTCCATGATCATTAGAGCATGATATTTTGCAACTGACACATAATACCTGGGGAAGCCAGACATTGTGTGATTGGTCTTAAGAGATGGCCAGCATCTTCAAGCTCTTACTCCATTTTGCCTTTTTTATGGTATGAAAATATGAACATTTTCCCACTCTGTTAGATTGTCCCCCTCATTCCTCCTTTTTTTATCTTCTTTTCCTGAAAATGGGGTTATATATAGCCAAGACTTTCTTCATGTCTGTGTGAGAGGAAAAAACACTTTAAGAAGTAACTGAAAAGATTGTATTTTAAACACTAGAGTGAGAGTCCAGACCAAGGTGAGGGTTTCATAGGGTTGTTCTGGGTTTGTTTTTTTTTTTTTTTTAAGAGATGTTAAGACAGTTTCCTGTGTGGGAACCCAATGAAATAACACAGTATTTCTAGAACTTGTGCTTCTCCCTCCAGAAGAAAATTTAGTAATCTTCTGTTACCTTTTTCTCTTGGAATATTTTCACTGTAGGAAATCAACACTATAAATGAGAAGCAAAGTTTCCAGGAAAGTAGAAAGACATGTGTGAGCATGCATGTGTGTGGTTTTAGGTCCACAAATTGCATAAATCTGAAAAATAAACAGTTACTGATTACAAAGCACAAGACAGTTAAAGACTGTAGTATACAAAAGCTAAATTTTAAGTTACTGTAGCATATAGGAAGTCCGAAGTCCCATCTCTTTAAAGGAAAATTATGGAACTTCTGTGTTTACTGCTTATACACCCACTACACTGGATTTCTCTTTCCTTACCTGATAGCAAAATATGATTTTTCACTCTACCCTCCAGCATGCAGTTACTTATATCTCACCATCTACAGACAGGACCAAGAGATAACCAATTCTTTGCATGAAGCTTGCCTGGGAATTCAAATGGAGAGTCTGGAGAGAGGGATTTGAAAGAGCTGTTGCTGCAGACTTGCTGTGCTGCCAGAGGTATTATATCTGGCATTAACAGATATGTGTGGGGTCTCAAACACAGGAAAAGCATTTTGTACTAACACCAAAAACGAAGCTGAATTTGAGCAGAGATTTGAGCTTGCTACTGTGACCAATTACCTACTTCAGAAACACCAAATTAACACGTTTTATTAAATAAGGGCAAAATGGTTCAAGCACATCGATTGAACCCAGTGTATGGTCAGGTTTGCTCACAGGCCTGAGCCTTGGGAGAAGTCAGAATTCTTTGAAAGTTGAGAGAACATCTTTGTTTTCTTTATGTTTCCTCTTCCAAGAGTCAACAAAAGCTCAGCTACAAAGAACTAGCCCAAATGTCATTCTCTGTGTGACTAAAAGAGGTGAGGAAATTTGCACTTTGAATAGCAATAAGCTGCAGACTCTAACTGAGAGCTTCATTCCTTCCAAAGATGAATTTTTTCCTCATTAAGCACGAAAGGATCCTGCATCTCTCTATTAGGAGATATCAGAAGCAGGATCAGTCACAGCAAAAGGTAAATAAGATGTATATATATATATTTTCTCCCAAAGAGCTTTTAAAGTCATCCAAATATTTCCTGTTTAGTCTGTATCCTGATGAATCTGAGACAGTTATTCCTTATGCATTAGCAGTGTTGTTGATTAAAGCAAGAGGGTTATTGATAACAATATTTAACATCAGCAGGATTTGCAAATTCCAAAATTCCAGTTAGACCAACTTCCTAACCAAGTCAATTAGATTCGCAAGGCCAGATTTGTATCAGATGTCTTCAACACAGTTTCTCTCAGGTGGCATTTTCTCTGATATTAGATTGCAATGTCAAATTTTGATTTGCTCTGCAGTGATTAATTCCAGTTGCAGGTTAATTCAGCTCCTGAAATGTCCAGTCTTTCCCCTGTTAAAAAACAATGGAAAAGGTCATGACAGGTGTAACTGTATTTCCACTGATGGATGCATATCTCAGATATGCTTTGACTTACAGTTTAACCAGTACCAACACTCTGCTTTTTCACTGCTGTAGCTGCAATAAATTAAGCTTGTGCTATATTCAGTCCTGTTCAAAAGTTTACAGAAGGGAGAGTATCTGTCTTATAAAATCCAGCACAGATTAAATTCAGTGATTACAAGGAATGACATTACACTTAAAAAGGAAGTCAGAAGGAATGATAGGTCAAAGCTCCTAGGTATATCTTTAATTCATAAACTCTATATTAGGCTCCTTTGTGCAAAATATCTATTCAAGGCACCTTTTTGTCCTGATCTTGAAATCTGTCTGTAAAATCAATTACCCCATCACCCCATGGGAGCTGATTGAAGGCCTCTCATTCATTGACCTTAATATTCTGTAAGGATCTGATAAAATAGCTGAGGATTGATCTGTCAGGAGGAGTTTGCCTGATAAAGTCATCTTCCTCCTACCATGTCAATAGAAAGGTAAGTCTCCTTTGATACTTCCACAAACTGAACTGGTAGTTTCAGCTTGCATCTGCTGTGGTTTAGTTGTCTGTGTTAGGATAAAGTTTGAAACTAAAAAAAACATTTACATGCCTGAATGCATAGTTTTTCATGTAATGTAGATATCTTGGGCCACATTACTGTCAATGGACACCTACTCAATACAGAGCCAGAGAAAGAACAGTGTTGTCCTGAAGATAGTCATTGAATTACTGACTAAATCATCCTTATGGATAAGCATACAGTTCTCCTTTGGGTTTGTTGGTTTATGCTACGCTCCTGTGTACAAAATGAAAACAAACAAGAAAACGAACTAAAAGTCTAATCTTTTTGTAAGTGCGTGCAGTAATCACCATTGGGTGACTATGAGGACTTGGAGAAGGAAATAATGGGCAAATATTTATAAAAATAAAATATTGTTAAAATGAATTAAATGTCAGACTGGCACAGGCAGTACCACTACCTGTTTTTCATGCCTGAATACAGCCAAAATACCACCCACACTGAGTATAGGATTGTGTATTTCAGCCTAACCATCGGCTTCATAAAGTAAAGTTGCCACTAATTCTTCTATACATTTATTGAAAGGGTGAGCTCATGCCAGCCCCTAGCTCTACATTTTTACATTGTTTTACATGAAACTATTTATTGACTGATTGCACGTTTTATCATTCAAATACTTAAATTTGAATTCTCTAACATTTTTAGGAATTTATTCCAAAGGTTAGCTACAGTCACAATTTGGGTTTCTCCAGGCCAACTTAAAAATGTTTTTTCACACATTCTTCCTTGTCTCTTTTGTAGCCTTTAATTCTTATAAGCCTTGTTGTGCTGGGATTTTTATGACTAAGTTCAAATGGATAGGAACTAGAGCTGAACTCAATTACTACCACTGATTTAGTTTCTGTTCCGATACACTTTTGGTGGAGAAGGGTACCTCAGAATACAGTCACTGCTGCATTCCAGCTGCCGGGAATACAGTAGGAAATTGAACTGGAGAAGTTTCAGGCATATAGTTTAAACATTTCAGCCCCTCTTAGACACCCTAATGAAAGCCCCAAGGCCTGAAAGCAAGTGTTGGGAGCTCAAAGTAAAAGAAAGCATTTGCTAAGTAACAAGCAAGCCTTTCTTACAGCTGGGTGCAGTGGAATGCCAATGGAATTACTTCATCCATTAATGGGTAGGTTTTGTTTCCTTCCTAAAGAGAAACTCATCCATGTGAAAATTTTAAAAAAAGGCTTCAGACTTGCTTTTAAATTTTATGCTCACATTAATTGTCTTCATATTTTACTATTCAATTTGTGAATGTGACTGACTATGGTCACACAATAGCGAGAGTGCACTACTACTGCAGAATAAGGATCAGCTAAGGACAAAACCAACTCAAATAATCTCAAGAATTTTATATTTAAATATGGTTTTATTTAGAAATATCACAGTTTTAAGAAAAACAAGAAAAATGAGACCATTTATATATCAGTTTGCACCTAATTTGTTTGCCGTAGGTCAGTTTTTCTTGGAGAATCAACTCCACCATTTCACCTGCAAATATATAAATCTAAGACTTCAAACTGCTGAGATAGAAGTCCATGTAGAGGATGATATGAAATCCCCTTGCAAAGCTTTAAGTAGTTCCCTTGGGTTTTACCATACACAACCGCACAAAACCAAGAGCCTACACATTCCTAATATTCACTAAACCAAACTCCTCCAGGTCTTCCTGTGTCTCTGTGCACAAAATTCTCCTTCTGACTGAGAGCACCAATGCCCGGTGTTGAAATCTAAATGCTCCTTTCCTATAAGAGAACCAATAATTATCTCCTATATTTGGGTATAAAATATTTCCCATAATTCCAATGAGCTCAATCAATATTGTTTATTTTTTCATTTGCATATGACAGTAAATCAGAAATTATTAATCTCATCCCTTGTTCTATGCCAAGAAAGCCCAGCCAGGATTGTGCACAGAACTATGCACAACCTAAGAACCATCTGTTCTTATTTACCATTTTATCTATTATCTGGGACTGTTTAATCCTACATTGTGTATAGCTGAACCACTAACACTTAAGCTTCTGAGCAACATCTTAGACTTGATTTCAGCTGATGTCAGGCTAGGGTGAGGTGGAAGCATCAAACCATACCATCAGAAATCTAGCAAATATATAGTGAAACTCTGGCTCCTTAAGTCTTCATCAAATCACGTGCCAACAAATAGGATGCAAGCATACTGTTCTCCTTCCTGACATTTCTGTATACTCTTTAACATAGTGTTCTTTCTGTGAAACCACCAGACACTCTCACATCTACTGAACTTCCTTCCCAACCCCAGATTAGGGTGAGGAAGAGAAATTAAAACACTGGAGTTATTTAAAACTTAAAGCTGAAGAATGTCCTCTGGAGATGCAGGTTTCAATCAGAAACAAAATTAATGTTGCAAAAAAATTCTAGACCCTGGTGTGGAGATTGCAGAGCCAGTGCAGAGTTTAGCATGATAAATGTGCTGATACTACATGATTTACCAGTGTCCAGACTCCTTGGTCTGATCCAGCCCATCAGAAAAAAACTACTCAAGACTGCTAGGAACATTTAGACATCTCCTCACAGCCAGTAAGATATAGATGTTATATGAAATATAAAACCAGAGCACATCTCCTGTTCTTAAGAAGAAAACACTGTCAGATGTACTTCTGATTGAAACTTTTGGTCTTATTTAGCTCATGGAAGAGAAATGTCACTTTCCCCAGTACATGGAAGCCACTTTGGCTTGTGATAGTTCTTGCTGTGCTTTGAAAAAAGCAACCTCCCTTGACCTGCTGGAAATGCTTTTTCTAATGTACCCCAAGATACCACCGGCCTTTTTGGCCACAAGGGAAGGCACACTGCTATCTCATGGACAGCTTGTTACAAAATTATCTTGTAACAAAAATATCCCTGAATCTTCAATACTGTTTCCAGCACAAAGTGAAAACATAGCCCCTACTAGCAATTATGGCAAAAATTAACTCTATCCCACTCAAAAACAGCACAGGTAGATTAAATGATAATTGTGAGAAAATCAGCAGCCAATACAGAAGGAACAAGACACTTCTAATACTGGGCTGTCAAAAGGAAGTGTTATTTGGTAATTCTGTGTAAGTCAAGACTGTACAAATGCTCTAGAAGGAACTGTGAAAATAAGTGCTGATAAATTATGTTTTCACCTCTGTGTCATTCCTTTTTTCCAGAAATACAAATAGATAGATTATGATTTGCCTAAATGTATTTATTTATTTATTTGAAACAAGGTCTTCTAAAATTTTGGTAGATTATTATTGCTATAGAGATTTATTTTATAACTGCCTTTCAAGTACTAAAAAATATAAAACCAGGTATGCTTACACTTTTTATTTGATCAGTTGTGCACGTCTGTCTTTGAATTGTGTGGAAACAAACTCACTGTCTGGTTTAGCAATTCTCTTCTAATGTATGCAATATGCATTATTTAAATGAATTTGAATACTAGTGACTTTTCAGAAGAGACAAACACACCAAGATGTGCATCAGTTTCAAAGGAAAATTGATTTTACAAACAGTGAGTTTTCATTTATTTTTAAGAACAGCAACCTATTTCAACATACTTTTCTCAGTAATGCTATCGACATACAATGAGTGGTCACTAACATTAAAGATACTGTCTTTTTTCTGTCTGGGTGTATAAAGAGTATGAGGGCTGTCTTTGTGTGCTAATCAAATTGTAGTTTGAGAGACTATACATTCCTTAATTTCCACTGCTGTTACAAGATATTTTTTCTACCACTCCAGGTCTTACTTGCTAAAGACATTCAGCGTTGACAAAAATTACTTCCAAACTGAAATATTTCTCAAGCAAAAAGATATAAACGCAATGTGAGAGAATGTCTTCCTCACCAGATAATGCTTAAAAATAATCAGTCAAAAAAACCAAACACAATAAGCAGTTAATTTTAAAGTCAGTTATTTCTAAATCAGTCTTCAAAGTACATTACAATAAAATAACCCCCAATTTTACATGTCAGTTACTCTTTTGCCATGAATTTCTTCACACTGACAAAACTCATAGCAGACATACCAAGAATGGTGGGGTAATAACTATAGTAAAATAAATGTATCAGTGAATAAAATGGAAAAATAGCAGCTAATATTTACTAGATTCAAATTCAATTCTACAACCATCTCTATCTTATTTAAAGCCTATCAAACCATTGTCTAGGATTTTGACAAGAGTCAATTAGGACAGGTTCCCAGCTAATAGGATGCCTATTCTGTAAATGACATCAAAGACTTCTCTGCTTGCAAAATAAATAAATCCCACTTCTTTAAAATCACTTTGTGGTAACTCTGGATTTATAAGGATCTTTTTCTTGACCGTAGCTTACGGTTCCTCCTGTTGTACATCCTAATCAAATTTGCATCATCTGATGATGCAAATATTTACTGTCTTTTCTTTCAAAGTGAAAAGAAAGAAGTGATGGTAGGAAGGCTCACAGGCAGCTAGACATAAACCTTACCAATCCTTGTCGAAAAAGGAATACAGAAAAGAAGCATGTATGTCACACACATTTGGATGCCACTGCACCCTTTGTCTTTTACTGCCTTATTTGTATTTTAAATATGATTCTTGAGAATTACCCTGCATTGCTTTTACTTAAGAGTGCAGCTGGGATTAGTATGATGTGATTCACAAAGTGTCCAGGAGAAAAACATTTCCCTTGATATAAAAATATTGCAAGCTTTCTGCAGTATTGCTGCAGGAAGTCTGCTGTGCTGGACTCATCCTCTTCCAGGCAACCTATCTCCTGGTAATATCCTGAAAGGACTGTTACATTACATGCCAACTGTACACATAATTTGTGTAGGCAACTTGTTTGCAGACTGTCAATCTGTCCATCAAGCCTATGAGGCATAAGACCCAGGGCCCAGAAGCAGCTCAGGTTCAGGGCAGTTCGCTTGAGAACAAACATAGGATCTGTTCTGGTTCTCTTTATGAAGGTCAGAAACACAACTGCCATGTGAAAGGGAAAACAAAAAAGGATTCTAGGAAACAGCAGGATAAAATTTATTTCTTTGCATGAGCAAACCCAGTTTTGGCTGTTTTCATTAGGACACAAACCAGCTCACATAAGATCTTTGTCCTGTATCTCTTAAAATATAAAAGGAAAAACATTCCCCATTAAAATATCACATGTGAAAAGGACTCAAAGGTTGTAATAGAAAGTTAGTTAGAGAATGAGTCTGAAGAACTTTAAAACAGCCCATGAAAGAACATAATTTCCTTTCTTTATGTTGATTTAAACCTTCTCTTAAAGAGCTTACAGTTAACACATTTTCTCAAAAACTCTACTATTGTCCAAAAATTATCCTGTAGTTTTGGTAATTTCTGGCCAAGCCAAGTTGTACATTGCATATGCCCACTTGTAATCACAATGTGCTACCTACAGGATGAGCAGATGAATACTATTCCCTGTGTTCAGGATGCGTCACTGACTTGTCCCACTCTCAACTGCAAGAAGTCTGGAGTTGGGTTGCAGCACTGCACAGCACAATGGTTCTTTTTTCCTCAAGAACCCTTCAGTCAGTCTAGGATTATGATAAAGTGCACCTGTTCTTCGGGAAATGGTGAAGAAATTAAAAGTGTAGAAGAGGAAAAAGAAAACACATTCTAATATTCACTATTTTTTTTGAACCAAAACCTCATTCTTGGTTGAGATGTTTAGCACACAGGACTGTGGTGCTGGTTATGTTTACATATGCAAACACATATGTAAGAGCCAAGCTGTTCCACTTTGCTGGCCTCCTTTATCTCCTTCACGCAGATGGATATGCTTTGCTGCAATCATTTTGGTGTTAAGATGCACCCCAACCTATTACTCATATTCTGGCCAGCTGCAGGGTTCACCTGTGTTTGACTTACAAGCTGCTGAAACCTACAAGAATGACTAAGGATGATGTACTAGAGCAACAGCTCTAGTCACAGCTGGACTGAGTGGGTGCTGCCACCAGGCTGTCATGTGCTGAGAGACTGTGAAGAAGTCAATGATGATTTAACAAGATAGAAGGGAGTCATGTAAAGGAAGAGAAATATTGCAGGAGCCGACTATGTACAGCTCACACTTGGAGGCAGCTGGGCTTATTGCAAATGCACGATGAATACACATTTTCCACTAGTGATGGACTGATCTAAGGCCATATGGCAGTTGCTTTATTCTCTCCCTGTCCATTTTGAAGGATGGTGTTGCAATGCCCTGGGGTACAGATGTGTTACATGTTTGCAGATGGAGTGGGAGGTCAGAAGTGTTTTAACAGTACTCAGTTTTCTTTCAGCTGGAAAAGTGCATGCATTTCTCTGTAACAATCCAATACATTCCCCAACATGGAAGATATGAAGGGAAGCTTATTACAAGGACTCTACATCTCTCCTGTCCTGACTAGCTAGGAAGCATCTTTCATTTTGAAGAGGAAAGGGAAGACTATTCTATGAGCATTCAAACATGCATGATGTGGGGATGTTTGGATACAGAAATTTCATGTACTTTGGAAAAATTACCTACCCATTTTTGCAAGAGACAGAAATAACAGTATAGACTTGGGCTTCAATTGCACCCCTTATAAGTGAAAAATATAAAATGAAATTGTATCAGAGCTCTGAACCACCAGTGTTCTCAACAGCAAAAATTCTTTTGAAAGCCAATAGAGATACAAAACTGAGTACTGTGGTTTTGTGAAGAGAAACCAAACTTTCTGCTTACCTGATGACACTGGCCTCCCTTGCACTTGTTCACAAAAAATCTTTGAATACATACTTCAGAGGTGAAGATCACATTAAGATCAAAAGACCTGGCTTTATTTGTCATAGTTTTCCAGTCTAGAACTGATGGAATGTATCAGCTCCAATCACATAGACATTGTTTTGACCAGAGTCAGTATCCCGTATCTGTGAGATATTTCAACAGGCCACAAGAAAAGTTTCAGGTTACTTGGGTTCCAGAAGCATCAGAATTTCATACTGAGAAGCTTATGTACAGTGTGACATTATTAAACACCAAAGAACAGAGTGTTACAACTCCATTGTACACATAGCTATGTGTTACAAAGCTCTGTCTAGTGATAGTCTTCTGCAGTAGATTATGTTCTACTTTATGGGCTAGTATGATAGGAAGCCAACCCTCTGTTCAGGCAGGTGGTGAAATGAAGTCACAAACACAAAAGAGGCTTTGTAAAGTAGTTAGCAGAAAAAAGGACAAAAACCTTTTTTTTTTTTTCATGGTACAATAACATCTTTCACTTCAGGATCTCAAAGCACTTTAGAAGCACTGTAATTAAGCTTCCCATCTCTCCATGTAGTATAAAAGATTTTTAATGCCTTTTAGCAAGAGAAGGGAATAAAAATGAGCAGGAAATAAACTGGTGTTTTCTCATTTAAATCATAATGAGAAGAAAAATATGCACAGCTTAATAATTGCCTTCATTTTAGTTGTTCATAAGGAGCAATCTTTCTCCTTCCCGCCCTAATTATGGAATAGACACACACCAGAGTGTGAAAAGCTGTAGAGCTTGGGATCACCCATAGCATGACAGGTTAATTCCATAAATGCTTTCTTCCCCACATCTTCCAACATGTTATAGAAGGTCTTTTCATCCACTGTTTTCTCCTGATTTAGTGTTTCAATATACCTTCCTTGACATACTTTTACTCTCTCAAGTGTGTTGATTCTTTTTCAAAATTGTGTTAAGATCTCAGCAGAGAGAGGACGGGAAAAAAAGAGAGAGAAGAGATGGGTTGTATCAATTGAAGAGTGAAGAATTTAATGTGAGGTAGTCTTCATTCAAGACAAAACATAAACATTGAAGTAAATGAGAGGAAAATGAGAAATAACAGCACTTCATGTAGTTATGAAGTATCTTGAAACTAAAGCATGAACTGAAATGATTTTGTTGTCTTAAAGTTTGTCTTTTCCTCTATTATCTCAATAGTCTATTATGAAATCTGCTCAGCAGGAAACATTTTCATGTCAGAATGCTGTATTTTTAGTCAACTGATTGGTCCTTTACCAGGGCAGAGGGCTAGCTGCCTTTCAAACTGGAAGAGACATCTGCAGCCAAGAGTCTCTCCATTTATACTTGGCAAGACGGAAATGACAATATCCACCTCTGTGCTCTGCAAGTTCAGTGTCTGTTAGCAGGGGTCAGGAAGCATTATCTGCCATCATGCAGTGCACACAGAAGTTCAGCTCAAAGTTACCCTACAGTCTTTCAGGAACAGTCTGTGGATGTTCTTTATATTTCTGCTTCTGTACCTAACACATCCTATTTGAGTGGTTCTGGGGCTTTGCACTCTTTGTGTGTGCACGCATGTGTGTGAATATGTGCTGATCATTTATGCTGCGAGGCCCCAGGAAAGGAACTGTATCTGTGCTATGAGTTTGTAAAACACTGGGCACACTAGGAACTCAGTGGAGTTCTCTTACTCCTCTAGTGAAACAAGCCATTATTTTGAACTGGTAACAACAGCAACAGTATAAAGTTATCTTAATTCACTTCAGTACCTTAAAACCTCCTCAGGAAAATGACTCATCTGTACCTATTGAATGCTGGTTTTTACCTTTGATACCATAGCAATATTACACCCTAAACAGTAACAGAGGGTTCTCTACACCTTAACAAGAAACATCTCTCCTGGGCACATCATTCCTCTTGCAACTGTCTGTTCTGTGAAGTGACCCAGAAAATGTAAAAGGTGCCAGCTTGTTTTATGCTCTATAGCTGCCCTGTTACATATTTTGAGACCACCAATGTATTAAATGGTTTGTGTTTGGGTTTTTTTTTTCCTCATTCTGATTTATTTAAGTACATTTTATAGTATTTAAATGAGTTTATTCAGTGGTAATGGGTCAGCAGCAGCAGTACCTGCAACTCAGCAGGGATGGGCCATGGACTAGAACAACCTCCCAGCCCTGTTGCAATGAAGGGAGCCAGTGACTGGTCCAGCTTCTATTTCAGACCACTTCAGCGAGGGTCACACAACTCTGCTGTCACATGCCAACAGTTTCTGATCTCTTTTTTTTCACTTGTCCCCTTTCGTAGCTGGATGAGCCAACACTCAATCTGAAACTTGACACCCTGAGACTCTATCAAGGAAAACTGCTGTATGAAGAGACATTTAGTTGACATCAGGGCACAAGGACATATATACCCTTAAATTCATGTTCCCTTTTTATTGCATGACAGTTACAGGATTTATGGTCCATCTCTTCTCAAGTACAGCTTTTCATTTATGTAACAATAAGCATTCTTAGCATGTTATATGTTCTATTACTGCTTTTGTGGCACAATCATTAGAATGATTTAAACTGTATTAATTATATTTTATATTTAATCACGACATAAAATAGAGAGACTGGCAATGATCACTGAAAGATTGTCTTAATTAACTAACTTCACAACTTGGCCTTTGCAAGTCTCAGTGCATCTGAACACAGACTTACTGGTGACAGTTTGATCTGCATTGAAATCAATGTCAGGCCTTACACACTCATTCCCAGTAAGTCTGAGAGAAAAACAGCAACATTTACTCATCCAGAAAATGAAAAGGATCAGCTTTGTGAACGCCTATTTCTACTTAAGCAAGATATCCCTCCAAACCTGTTTAATGTATCTAGAGTCTAGTCCTCCTCTCACTGATGTCATGATAAGCCATGAGTCCCCACTGAAATCTGTAGGGTTATAGCAAAATGAGAATGGTTCTATATTCCCTCATTCTATTCTTTTGGTAGGTTTCACAGTGTGTGTGCAACTGCCAAGTTCAATGAATTTTCTCCCTATTTCGATTCACTTAACTGATATCCCCACCTTGCCTTTGGGGTGATGTATCAAAAGATAACTAAAATAACATATCACCCCTAGCTAACAGAGATATCCTTGTGGGTAGGAAAGATAAAGCTGCAATACCACCAAGCCATTTATTTTTTTTGGGCAGGGTGGGCTCTGTGTGTGTACTCCTCATTTGTAACCTTGTAATCGCAACACTTTAATATTTTCTCTGCAAATATAGATGAGAAATAGCATATCAGTAATAGACAAATTCTCATTTGCATAAAAAATGGCAACCTTATCAAGCTCTTAACAGCCCTATGTGATCCATTCAGGTGTATTTGGGGTAGCATCCAGGTGCCTAGAGAAAGGCCCTAAACTATGAAATCACTTACTGCAGTAAAAATAGGTGAAGGTGAAGATTAAATACAGTTGCTTACTAAATTCAGCTGAGTCTAAATGCAGCTGGAATGTGGATGAAGGGCAGAAGTGTGTAAGGGAATGGGAGCCACTCTATCACATCCCATTGAGAATGCAATTAACAGAGGGTTACAGCACAAAACCTAAAAACCCACAGATGGATTTAACTTGCCTCTGGTGTGACACAGTCTGAAACAATCCCTTCTGTACAGGTTCTACATTACTGTTTTGGGTTTTGTTTCCTTCAAAAAGATTGACTTCCATACTTCACGTAATTAAATATAGAAACAACAACCAGGATTATAAGAATTGGGATTGTTCAGCCTGGAAAAGAGAAGGCTCCAGGGTGACCTAGTTGTGGCCTTCCAGCACCTGAAGGGAGCCTACAAAAAAGATGAAGAAAAAGTTTTTATGGTCATATAGTAATAGGTCAAGGAGGACTGGTTTAAAATTGAAAGACAGTAGGTAGAGATTAGATATTAGGAAAAAATTCTTTACTGTGAGGGTAGTGAGGCACTGGAACAGGTTTTCCAGAGAAGGATTCAATGCCCCACCCCTGGAAGTGTTCAAGGCCGGGTCGGTTGGAGCAACCTGGTCTAGTGAATGTTGTCCTTCACTCGGAATGTTCTGTGATTCTATTATATTAAAATCTCATGGTTATTTTATTTAGTGGTGGGCTTTTACTCTAAGTTGCACTACAGCAGAGATTTATACCTTTCAGTAATTCACTTTCAACATACAAATACTGAAACATACACATGTTCTGGCTCTGCTAAATTACTAAATAAACTGAATACAGGAGATCCTTGATCGGACAGAGGTCAACAGACAATCTCACTTTGGTTAATGTTGAATTTTGCAAGATTATATATAGAGTACTGTAAAAAGTACATGTGTGCTTTGTAACATCGAGAAAATTATACAGGCAGGATGCTCACAAATGAGCTGTCTTCTCCCCCAGTTTGCTGTTAGTAACAGTGAATATAGGACTGATCAAGTTCTAGGTCAGACTCTGCAAATGGATTCAGTTCACAAAAAAATTCAAAGCTGTGTTATTTTGTACTCACTAAAAATGTAAACCAGACAAAATCATAAGACATAGAAATATCACGTTTTTAAAAATATGTTATTTTCCTGAATTACTTTGTTGTTACTGTTCTTCCAAAGGTCACCCAGCTTGGTACATAAAAAGGTTTTTTATTTTAGGAAAAAACAGCTTCCATAGGTCCATATTCTGCTTCATTCTTTTTGCTTCCCATGTCATGTTAAGAGTCAAAAGGAAAAACAAGTATTTACTTAAAACTAACTGAAACAAGCACTAGTAATTTTAACTCTGACAGACTACAAGACACAATGAAGAACTCAAATGTTACTGCATCAGTAGTAACAGATATGTAGGTGACTAACCTGATTGTGTAAACTCAGTGAAATAGATAAAGAACCAAAAGTATAAAAGCAAAGACATAGCGCACCTATACTCTGTCCTAAGTATTTTAAAAATAGTCACATATAAGTGTTAGTTTAAATCTGTTGATTAAACAAATATGCACAGGGAACATACATATACATAAATCTGTGCATGTGTGGAAATAACCAAACACACACAAGTACTTAGGTTTTTGTATGTTTTCATAAAGAAGGAGCAAGAGAAATGGAAGTGGGCTTGCAATTATGTGTTGTTATCCCTTGCTAAATGAAAGCCTAAATGCCTGTGAGTCATAAACCCAGTTCTGACAGCAGGGATGCTCCCACTGGTCAGGTAGGCTTCAGCAGCAGAAGCCTCCTTCTTTGCTGGATGTGGTTCCAAGGAGCTGTTGCACTCTGAGGAGCAGCAAATAGAGACTGAACTACCCACATGAATTTCACTCAGGTGCTCTTACCCTGATTTCTTGTTGACCTTTGCAGATCATACCAGAAAAAGGGGAAAAAGATGAGACTGGAAAACAAGAAAGCTAGCAGGTTTTCATGGTTTGGGTTTGTTTTCCACATGTGTATGAATATTTTAAATGAATGAGAAAAGTACCTTTGTAGTCCATCAAAAGAAATACAGTAGGTGTTGTTCTTCATGCAGAAGATGTCATCTTTTGGGAGCTACCTGTAATGTTATCTGTGGATACAGTTCAGTCAATAAATGTGTGAATGGTTACAGTCTTGTTAGTCATGTTATAGTGCTTCACAGTCTTTGGAAAGTCCCTCTACAGCTGCAGGCCATGATAGATTGGTCTGTCACATTTGCTAGCCTGCATTGCAGTGATCTTGCTTCCTACCTTCATCTTTCCTCTTCTACCCTTCCCCTCCCTCCTCAAGCCATTTCCATTTGACTTTCATGGCAGTCATTCATTGTATCAGCAGCTCCCCTTTAATCAGAGCACTGCTTCCATCTGAAATAGCTGGTTAAATGACTGAGGGTCCATTAAGTGAATTATTTCAAGCTCTTGCCCCTTTCACAAATCTGCCCCTAAAGCAACACAGCAAGTAATAAATTTGAAGCACCTCTCAGTATGGTGAGGGAAGCAGACTGCACTTTACAACTAGCAATTAGCCTTAGGGCTTCAGGTATTTTTCTTTTCTCACTACAAATGAACTCACTTGGTTTAATTTTTTTTCTTTTGTTTGTTTTTGTTTTTTAAAGGAAAATGCAGGCCTTGTCCAGGGTTTAGTGTCTGAGACTGCTAGCATGTCCTTATAGTCTGTTCCCTGGTCTGTAGTATCCTAAAATATTGTGATATTCTGTAACATTTTCTATTCACTCAGTGATGGGGAATTATGGGAAATTATGATCCAGAAATGCCAAATATCAGACAGATTCAATGCCATCTCCATAAACATGTTGTCTCCTACCCACTGAGATTCACACAGGTTTAGGAAATGCAGGGGATCATAGGACAGGTATGTACAAAGTGGTTTAGACAATTAATCACCCTGTAATTTTAATAAATAACAGGATTTTTGTGCTGTAAGCATAGTGACAGCAGTCATAATAACACCTAGGAGTATGTGAAAGAAAATCCTTTTTACCAGTACAATGTCATAAAGTTAAGACATTTGATCTGAAAGAGTAAAATGCAGAAAGAATCACAAACCAGTTTCTAGTCTATTCAGTATATCACGCTGTGTGCAAAATCTGGGTTACTTCACTACCTTCTTGCTCGGCATTCAAATTTGTCACTCTTTTTACCCTTTTTAATGGAATTTACTTTGCAATTTTATTATCCAGCTCACCAAGTTTCTATCAGCTTTCTCCTTGTCCCTTTCCCAATTTTCTTTCTTTTTTTCCCTCCCTTGGAACTATGTGTGTGGGAAGAATTCTTTTATCTCTCTTTCAGCTTCATCTTGTAGTACTTTTTTGTTCTCTGGCTTTTTTTTTTTCCTGCTAAATTTATATGCCTTGTGATACAGCTTTTATCAGTCTCACACGTACTGCTGCTATTCCTTGTTCCTGATCATCTGTTTATGTGTCATCAAGTGCACCATGTGCTCTTGGCAGAACATCTGCAATTACTAGATAGTTTCTCATCTGAAAATGAGGGTGTTACCATCACTGATATAATTGAACTGAGCTATGGTTATGGACTGTGATTAGGTATTTTTTTTCTGTGACAGAGACTATAAGGGAAACAGGAAATGTGGCCCTGCAGTTTTCTGAAAAGACAGAAGGGTTTTTAGCAAGGCTCAACCAAGCGTAGAGCAGGCATAATATGCTAGAGACTTCAAATTTTGTTGCCATCAGAGGAGAAGCTGTCCATATAAATGAGACAGAAAGGAATTTGATTTGGCATCATGGTTAGTATTTGATTGTGCAAGAAAGGTGAATAGAAAAGTGACTGTTAATTTAGGGGCCATTCTTCACAGTTGACAGTGATTTATTTAGAGAAATATTGCTCAATCTCAAATAAAATTGCGGTTTAGGGAATACAGATGCTTCTCTCTACTCATACTGGAAATCAGTAGCCATGGCCACTTTTTGTAAGTGGGACTACTATTTTTTGGCAGACTGCACTCTTAACTTTTCCTTTACTACCAAGGGAGCAGTGGAATTTAGTAATTGTTAAATGCCTCTTAGCTCATAGCTATAGATAATGTTTTAAACAAAATAAAGTTAGAAATATATAGCAGCTATGCAAAGATCAATCTAAATGTGCTCACCACCAAACATTTTCAGATTTCAGAAAGCATTTTAGCAAGTCAGCCTTAGAATAACTGAAAGAGATTAAAAGACTGTGTCCAAAAAATGTTCAGAAATTTGACTTGCTGTTGGCCAATAACATAGGTAAATTCAAATCAGTGCTGCCAAAGGTCCACTCTGTGCAAGAGTAGCTCCTAGATTATTGTGAATATACAAATATACCTAAAACACATGAATCACTGCTTTGACTAACTCAAATAAATACTCACAATGGCAAAGTTCTTGGATTTGTTTGACAGTGAAGCCCATGTACATCATGTAGTTTTATCTCTGAAAATTTCTCCTAAAAACTGGAAAGAATAATAAGACAATGGTAACTCTGGAGCAACTTCTCAGAGAAAAAGCATTGTATTCCTTTTCATTATTTGCCACTTAAAATATCACTGAATCAACTTCCTGATCCTCTGCTATACCAGGAGTCCTTCTAGATTGGGGAAATTCTTAATGAATACCTGCTGCAGCTTTCAGAACAACCATGGGTTTCATCCTAGATGACATCCTCCAAAAATACCAAACAAGGCTGAGTTATTAGAGAGCCTTCATCTGTATGAGAGAGGAATTATGCTTGGAGGAAAGAGACAATGGAGAGCTCACAGAATTGCACTGAAGGGATGATTAATTTTTGTTTTGAACAGTGTTTTGGATCCCTCTTTGAGTCTGACAGTGACAGTGGGGCACACAAGTGGTTGTTTGGCACTATTATATTTTTAATGTATGTTGATCCACAAGACAGATGATCTGCATCAGACTTTTCTACATTCTTCCCAGTTGTCACTGGTTATGATTTAGCCTGATCCAGCCCACAGGTCTTCAGCAAGCTTTCTTTCATTGTTATCTGGATTGAAGTTCTCCTTTTCTGACGCTTTCAGCCCTGATAGAACTAAAGCCCAGGTTGCTTTACAACTCCTACATCTCCGTCATTAATTGTAATTGATTAACTTTCTTCTTGTAACACGTTCCTGATCAGCTCCAGCACATCTTTCTTTCTTTCATGCAAAGACATTTTTCCCTTATCTGTGTTACAAACTCCAAGTGGCAGGTGTGGGAGTAAAGAATTTTCTCTATGAACCCTTAAGCTTTTCTATACCTACTTAAAACCCCTTGCCTTTTAGAAAGCTTCCTTTCTATGCCTCGCTTTCCATCTCCTTTTTTTTCACCTTAGGACCCCAATACAGTTCTGTTATTTATACTAGAATTGTTAAACACACTTCCAGTATTTATCATCATCTCCTCACTGTCTTTTTTTCACTAGCTCCCTTTGATTTCTGCAATTACAGTGTTTGCAGATCTGCCATGATCCAGGGCAATGGTGTGGTACTATTCCAGTTACCCAAGGTATCACCAAAAAGTTGTTGTTTTCATTGCATTGTCAAGCTAACATTTCTGTGTTCTACCACTGAAAATTGCAATTTCTAAATATCATAATGACAGAGGACCTGGCTTCTACTCAAACTGGAGTAATTACTCTTTGACTACTGAAAATTATTCATTTGAATTCCCAGTGGATAAAGGAAATCCCCATCCATTGTTCTGAACAGTGGGCTTAACAATCGACCAGTATAAAATAGCTATTCACTTAAAACACTACCGAAAATCTGGAGTATTTTATTGCTGCTGTATTTTCCTCAGTGCTGGTTAATTTCAGACCCAGCAGAGACTGTAATTCATAGGGAAATGAACTGTTGCTCATAGTCCGCACATTATAAAACATTTACATTACAATTGTCTCCTTTCCGCTGCTTTTATTCAGGACAGAATCCCAGAGGAACTACTCTCAAAAGAGGTGTTCCTCGGACACAGAAGGGAGAGCAGTCAGACCTTTTGCTAGGAAAAGGAGTAGATGTACCTAGTATAATTTCTCAAGATGAGATGTTCTAGACAGCTGTCAGAATTAAAATTAAAAAACTCCGCCAACAATCTAGCTACTCGTGCTAGAGGTAAGCTCAAGTAGTGAATGCCAGTTATTATCAGCATTTGAATTAACAATTACAAAGTCCCAAAGGAGATTTCCTTGTTCTCTGTTTCTTTTAATTCAAAATGCCATTCAAGAAATGTAGAAAGGGCTCTGTTGGAGAACATTTAGAGTACAAACCAAGTATAAAGAGCTGTGGTTCTCCTAGGATATTTTGTTTGTCAGCTCTAAACTTAAGCAACCACTGAAGTCGAGGACAGTTTTGCCTTATGACTCTGCAGTTTGCCACTTCAGGGTCCCAAGCCAGCTTGGACTCCCAGCACACTGCATAGGAAGGACATTCACTCTCTGAGAGCTCTCACTGAGTGTGTTCTGCTCTACTGAAAGGCTTTTATCATTCATGGAGATCTCCTGATCAACCCTCTGGTCTAAGTTAGGATAACAGACTGCAGATTTTTAACCCCTGAAAACCACATGAGCAGTGTGAATTTGAAGAAGTCAGATGACAGACACCCTGAAAGTCCAGACCCTACCCTCTTGCTCTTACCAGAGTAGGCTGCTAGACTGGTTATATTCAGGCAACACTAATATACACACACTTAATCTCTTCATGGAGAGTTTTTTCACCGTAAGTCTTAAAACCAACTATTCTTACATACAAGAAAATTTTTGTTTTGTTGAGTTAAAGGACCATAAATGTCATTCACAAACAAAAGACCATCATAGTGGGAAAAGGCCCTCACCATGAATCCCTCACTTGTGAACACTTCTGATTCATGCCAGATCCCTGCTCTCTTAACTGTAATGGAAATTAAGATATTAATTTCGACTGCCACTCTGCATATGTTTTCTCTCATCTGGTGCACTTTTTAATAAACAGATTTCCCTCAGTCATTTCCCATTTGAAAGAAAGAAGGGAAGAAAAAATACCCTTTGCCCCCTTCAGGATCTTTATCTTTGTTAACACAACCTTACATTGTCGCCCTGAAGAATGTAAGATTGGTTTTGTTGTGCCCTGCAGGGCTTCCATGTCCCCAGAATCCTAGGGCAGTGGCACTAGCAAGTTGGCACACTGTAGCAGAAATGTCATTTTTTAATTATGTGGTTCTAAGGGAATCTATTATCTACTGCTGAGGTGCTGAAATCAGACAATTTATCTCCAAGGCAGCTCTGTCTACAATCTAGAATATATATCTTCTGTCACTGCACGAAAAAAGAATGAAAGGATGTTTTTATTTCTGGTGCTTTATGTTTATAAATGTATTCTTTTAAGTTTTGCAAGCAGATTTGAGGGGGTTGGGTGCTAAGGGGCAGGGTATAAAAAAATCATAGTCTGATGCTTCTCCAGGTTCTCTTGATCTCCCTAGTAGATTGTCCAAGGTCAAAAGGGATCTAGCTGCCCTTCAGGAAGGGTGTCATACCCCTTCAGGACAGGATGTCATACACATCCTAAAGGGGCTCATGTGCCAACCATAAACTAGCCTAGGTATAAGTCATTGTGCTGGGAACTCCAGGCACCCAAGTGCTGAGAGCACTGTAAAAGTGAACATCAACAAAAGGGCCAGGAAACTTGTTTACCTTAATTAACATAAATACTAACCTCTGCTTGACACCTCAGGTAGGTGTCCGCAACAGTTTGAAAGAATCTTTATTTCTTACACGCTAAGTGTTTTCATTTGAATGAGTAATAATATACATGCCAGATTATGTACACTGACACTGAATTATTTCTCTTTCCTCCCTAAGGTATCGAAGCAAATCAAAGAGTTTAGTACATGTTGTTTGTATTTTTTAATCTGCAAAATGCATTACACAAGCCACTCTGTGAAGCAGGATCTGAGCTGCCAGCAGTTCGTATGTATTAACGAAAAGGTACATTCCAAGTACTTTTAACACAATCCCACTCACGCATATTTTGAATTAATGTATGCTTTCTGTATCCTATAAAAGTTTACAAAAAAGTTGTAGGGGAGGACAGAGGGAAAGAAATAACGACTATCCCCTCAAAACTGTAATTCTTGCATTGCCCTCTAGTGCACACATGACAGCATGACACCCTTTTTTTTTTTTTAAACTCTTTGCAATATAAATTATTAAAATGAAACCTTTAATGTCATTTGATGGTTTACTGCATTTAATTTTGACAGAAACATTATATACAGTTTGTCTGAAATACATGAATAAGTTGCCTTCACCAATCTCTTCTGGAAAATCTGAGAAATAGTTTGATTTGTGTTGCTGACAAATACAGGCCATGTCTTTTCAAAACAAAATAAGTATGATTCCAAAGATTCCAGTCCCAAAAAATTCAGTCCTGAAAAGCCACCTGAAATGAAGCATTTGCAAATTACAGGATACCTATAGTCTTTACTATATGAGGGCAAAGTAAAGTCTTTAGTAGTATGTCACTGGTCTGCATACATTTACTTCTAAAAGTCAGCTGCCTCCCTCACATACAGAAAGATCAGCATACAGAGGAACATGCAAAATAGTTAAAGTGGACAGAGAATTCACATACCGAGATGAAATTTATTGTAAAACATTGTAGAGGCAAACATTTCAGAGGCTATGGATTCAAACAATAACCTTGTTACTTAAGTGCTTAGCAAGAACAACCTCTTAAGTTTCAGACCAGCCATTTGTGACTTTATGAATCACTGTAAAATCTTGTCATTTTTCAGATGCTTTTCTCTCACGCAGCTCTTAAATGTACTTGAGTATAGGAGACATAGTTGCATCTGTGCAAGCCAGAACACTTTCAGAACATCAAGCACCTGGATAGAATCAAGATTTGAATAGCAGAGGGAAAGAAATGGGATACTATGAAGATATATGTCTGTAATTGCATTGTGTAAATGGGAAAACATCTACTATCCATGTTGCACTGGTGAAAGCACAGCTGCTGAAGGAGCTCATCAAGTAAATATATTCCAGGCCTGTGTCCAGCATGATAAGCAGTTTGCCACTACCAAAGTCAAGAAAAAAATTATACACCACTTTAATAATGTCAGACTTTGATTACAGTGTGACACTGTGCCATGCTGATAATCTTACCTTTGTATTTGTATAGTAATCTTTATTAAAGAAAACTTCTGGACAACTTTTGACAATTAATTTTGTTCTTGCATCTTCATGTAAACGCAGGATGCAGATGTGCCTAGGTTTACCTCATTGTTTTGTAGGAAGCTGCCCTTGTAGTAATAACAGTTCCTACCTCACCAATTTTATTTGTCAGGATTGTGACATGCTTGTTCCTAATGCTTCATGATTTTTTTCTGGACCCATATCCCAATAATTTAAAAATAATGATAGTAAGGTTAGCATAGTTAGAGTTCATCATAATCACAAGATAGAAATAGTTAATTTTTAACTTAATGCTTGAAGATATGTTGGCACACACCTGTTAATGGATCATGAGCGATAATGGAGACTTTGATCAATTTCCCTGTTCACAGCTTTGGAACAACCCTAGCTAGAAGCCAAAAATAAAAAGTTTTAATATGGTTCTGCCTGCCAGGCACAGCCCTTTAGCCACTGCTGTCTAGCCTTTGGTTTTCAATCCACAAATCTTTTCACAAAGCAGAAAATGGTTATCAAGCCTACATGGGACAGGCAAGGTGTTTTTATTTAAAAACCCAAATGAGCAGCATGTGGTAAAACTTTCTATTTGGTTATCACAGAATGACTTCCTTACATTGACAGATGAATAACTACTTGTTTTACAGTCTCTCATTCTTTGAGCTTGCAATGTCATGCTCACAAAACCAAACTCTAATCACACTAGACTGCCACCAGATTTGCTCCCCGCATTTCAGGGTGTCAAGCCTGCTTCTACCACTCCAGGAAAGCAGGGTAAAAATAGAGACATCATGTTTGGAAAATGTTCATGGCCACAGAGCTGCTTTTTGTGTTATGGAGATACTTAGTTTCATGTGCCATTCATGTGGTTTCACCTCCCCTTTCTGTAAAACATACTGTGCTGGTTTTGACTGGGGTAGAGTTAATTTTCTTCATAGTGTTGGCATGGGGTTATGCTTTGGAGTTGTGCTGGTAACAGTGTTGAAACTTCAGGGATGTTTTAATCATTGCTAAGCAGAACTTACAGAAAGTCAAGGCCTTTTCTACTCCCTACTCCATCCCACCACCGAGAAGGCTGGGGGTACAAGGAATTGGGAGGAGATACAGCCAGGACAACTGACCCCAACTGACCAAAGAGATATTCCAGATATTATCACATCAAGCTTAGTGTATAAAGCTGGGGGAAGAACAAAGAAGTTGGGGACATTTGGAGTGATGGTGTGTATCTTCCTAAGTCACCACACATGAGGCCCTGCTTTTGTGGGGATGGCTGAACACCTGCCTGACCATGGGAAGCAGTGAATTAATTCCTTGGTTTGTTTTGCTTGAATGTGTGGTCTTTGATTTACTTTTTAAACTGTCTTTATCTCAGCACCTGAGTTTTCTCACTTTTACCCTTCTGATTCACTCCTCCATCCCACTGCGGGGGCGGGGGGGCACGGAGGAAGGAGTGAGTGGCTCTGTGGGGCTCAGTTGCTGGCTGGAGTGAAACCATGACACATACAAGTAGCAGAAAAGATGTCACTGATTCAAGAGGTAGCTGCTGTTCTCATTATCTTATGCAACAGTTTTTCCTCTCTGCTTCAAAGGCCAGTACATTGCATGATCACTGGAAAAAACCTGTCTTGATCTTTTTTCTGGAAAATTATTTCAGTCTTCCAAACTCAGATCATTCACACCTTGTAGCTCTATAAATTCCTTTTAAGCAGAGGGAGCTTGTATCATCGAAGTGGAAACTCAGCAGCACTAGGAAACTGGATGAAAAGTTCTCAAAGAAGCTGATTAAAATAAAAAAAAGTCATAGTTCAGTAATCTGAAATCATGAAATTTTTCTTCAGAACATCCTGAATGTTTTGAAGCCTTCTGTGACTGATCATGAATGCATTCACAACTAAGATCTTGGAACATGCTTGTGGATTTGGGTTACTCATTTTTGTGTACCTATGCTGTTAGCTTTATTTTGGGTAGGTTTATTGTTTGGGGTGCTTTTGGGGGGGACAGTTATTGCTGGCTTGCTTGTCTCGGGATTTTTTGTGTATGTGTTTATTGCTTTTATTTTTTGTCTATTAATCCTCAAAACGTTAAGGTTGCTTTCCCATCCACCCCTAACTTGGGCAAAGACTTGAAATACTGCTTTTCTATTGTGAATCAAAAAGCTAACAATAAACATTCAACCACGACTTTTTCTTACCCTCTCTTTTACAGACTGTGTTCTGCCTACTAAATCAGAGCAAGTCACAGAACTACAAAATAAGCTGAGTTGGAAGGGACCCATCAGGATCGTGGAGTCCAACTCCTGGCCCTGCACAGCACTATCCCCAAGAATCACACCATGAGCCTGAAAGCATTTTTCAAATGCTTCTTGAGCTCTGTCAGGCTTAGTGCTGTGACCGCTTCCCTGGGGAGCCTGTTCCAGTGCCCAACCACCCTCTGGGTGAAGGACCTTCTCCTACTATCCAACCCAAACCTTCACTGACAGAACTTCAGGCCATTTCCTCAGGTCCTGTCACTGCTCACCACAGAGAAGAGATGAATGCCTGCCCCTGTACTTCCCCTCACAGGAAGTTGTAACTGCAATGAGGTCTCCCCTCAGTCTCCTTTTCTCCAGGCTGAACAAACCAAGCAACCTCAGCCACTCTTCACATGGCTTCCCCTCAAGGCCCTTCACCATCTTTTTTGCCCTCCTTTGGACACTCTAATAGTTCGATATCTTTCTTATACGGTAGTGACCAAAACTGCTCACAATATTCAAGGTGAAATCACATATCTAATTCAAGCACTTAACTTTAATTGTTACCTAAATTAGACTTCTGGCAACCTTATCCAGAAAAGACAAGCACTTTCTGTGAGTAAGCCAGACCTTTCATATTCTGGAGTGATTTTAAGAGAAGCATCAAGTTTCCTTTGCTTATTCCTTGATTTCTTTCCCTCTCTATGTTTCCATCCCCTCTTTAATTTCATCCTGGGATATTCATGGACCGTAACCCAGATTTACAAACTTTATCTGTGAGAAGTTCAGAGGCCATAAATTTATGATCTGTCATGGTTTTCTTTTCCTGAAATCCTTACACTTTGTTTTTCTTCCCATGAAAGTAAAATATTGGCTTAACAATGATAATAATGAAAAAAATAATAATGACTTTTTAAATCATAGTGTTTCCCTCTAGAACAACAGTTTTATTCTACCAGTATTCCCACTGATGTATTCTTTTTTTCCCTCGAAATGGATTCTTGGCTAACTGATTTTGCTAATGTGCCTTTCATTGGTGTCCAAATGTACTTTGCTACACCACGTTATGGGAAAGTAGCTTAAAAATGGTTTTTATTATTCTTTTCTTTTAAGCAACTGACCTAGCCAGGCCAAAATCAAAAGTGCTTGGTATGAGATTGACCTTAGAGAAGGGTTTCCTCTCTATCCTGTTGAATAAATAGCCATCTCAGAATGCATAAAAGATTACTGAAATGCTCAGTTGAACTCATGTTGCAAAATAGGTTCCTGATGAAATCATGCTCAGTAAAAGCTAATGAAAAGATAAAAAAAGTGAGAAATATAACAACAGTGCACATAAGATCACACAATGAAAAAATATATATGGTACATACATTGGATTTCTGATATCTGATATCAGATTCTAAGACAGTAAGGCGAAAACATAGACATAAACAAATTAATACTCCCAAAGAGCCTGCTTGGTGACAGTGAGGTCCACAGAAACATCAGGATGAGACATATGGCATCGTACTAGCTGAAAATCAGATCCTAATCTAATCCTAGGTGTTCACATACCAGCCTCTGTGGATACATGCAGGACAAAAAACCCTGAAAAAAAAATCAGTCCATGTCTATCAAGTTGCTCATGGTTAGCACTGGAGCAAGGCAGACAGGAAATTCCTCTGTAGGCTTTGTTTATTATGTACTCTTTTTGTGGTGATGTGATGTTTTTATTGTATTTTCATACGTTCTCTGTACCCCAATGGTTCATCCCTACCTTCCCCACTTCTATTACCAGTTGGTCTGTCCCAGATCCAGGCCACTCCCCCGGGGCTCTCAATATGGTGATCCCCTCCCCTTGTTCTGGCTCTTCCCCTATCAATCACCCAAACCCCTCCTGTTGTTCCGAAAGTTCGGTATCTATCACCTGAGCCCTCCCTGTTATCCTTATATGGTCCTTGTCAATCCCCTGAGGTCCTGCCCCTTCTGATCCCTCCCCTCTGGAAATCCCCTAAACCTCCACGCCCCATTGGGGCATGTGACCCCTTTCCCTCCACCCCTCAAGACTATTGGCCCATGTGAATGTCCATCCCTGTCCACATCCCTCCCCTAAAGATCCCTATTGGTCCCCTGTCAAGCAATCCCTGTTGTAATGCCTCTCTTTATAAGTTGTTGCTTGGATCTGCTCTGGGCTTGTCCTTTGTGGATATCCTCCAATAAACCTGGATTACCTCCCGTGGCAAGCCTCCCTGCTATTTTTTCTCTCTCCCTTGGTCGAGGGCTGCTGGCTGCTACGCTGTCTGGAGCCTGTGCTCCACAGGGTAGAGCAGAGGCTTCAGAGGAGCAGCTTTAAAGCTCCGTGCCTCTGGCTGCTCCCCACTCCTGCTGCACACCGCTGGAGCTAGCCTGGACAGTGGACAGCAGCGGTCACTCCAACATCTTTTCCTTCTGTGTAAGACTCCGTTTCCAATTTTGCTCTTAGACAAATTTACCTTCCTTAAGTAAGTTATTTAATCTGTCAAACTCCTACACAGTCATTGACATCTAATTATTCCAATTTTGCACGGATGATTGCAAAAACAAAAGAGATCATGGGTCATGCAGAAAAAGATTTGAGATCTTCTTTCATTCTATTTCTATCATTCTAAGAACCTGACAGTTAACGTATATAAAAATATCACAGAGGTATCATACAAACCTGGCAGCATGCCCCTGCCACATAAAAATTTTAATGTAATGTTGTATTATTTGCTTGACTCTATAGATCAGCAGTGCATTTTTTTTGGTTTTTTTCCCCCCTCTCCCTGCACTTTTTTTCACACATAAGCAAAGCAGAGAATATTTCAAAGATTATTTAATATGGAAAAAACTGGTCCAGTTGCCTTAAGAAGAGGTGTACCCCAGGTTCCCTCAGGTTCACCAGAAACTTAAAAGTTTTCTCAAGGTTACCGCTCAGCTCCACAGGGACACAGCCAAATCTGGCAGACTGAGATGCAGAGAAACCTGAAGACTTCTTACTTGGTAGAGCACAAGGAATAAACAGATCCTGGGAAAATAATAAGCACGTCCATGTATTTTGTCACCCTAGATAATTTCTAAAACAACTTCCAAGTGTCATAAAAATAAATATTAATGCATTTTTCAAGCACTTTAGTACTAAAATCAAGGCTAAGTGTTTCCTCCATTCAACAGAGAGGAAAGGGCTTTTCTGCACCAGTGAAAAATTTCAGCAGAAGGTTGTTTTGTAAATGACAGTACAAAGCCCAGGAATCTAATGTCTCTTTAGCATCAGTCTTCACTGAGAATATCAACAGCAATGAAACTGTTAATGTAACTGAGGGTAGTAACAAACAGTTAGAAATTCAGATTAAAATAGATGCATTATTCTAGCTTATGGCAACTACACTCCCATATGATATAAGTTGTTTAAAGCTATTTAGTATGATTCCTAACCATACTACCTACATTTAAAAAACAACCCGCAAGAAAACATTGAAAATTAGGAGCTTAAGTAGTACACACCAGTGGGTTTCTTAAAATACTGGAACAAATTAATCATATTATTCCTAGTAAGCTTAAAAAGGATAGGAGATTAGTTGCAATTGGTGTGGACTTAACAGGAAGAGATTGTGGCAAACCAATCAAAATTCCTTACACAATCTATTATTCTATTATAAATACAGAGGAATGATTAGTTGTTTTAAACTTGAGTTTCAATAACCCTCTGTCATTGCTTCATACAGTATTTCCAAAAGTGTGCCAAGACACCTAAATGAAGATATCAATTAGAACCCCAGACATCTCTGTTCTGAGCTTGGTGCAACTTCATTTTATCTTTAATAACTTGAATGATTAACTAGATGGTCCTCTGATTATTTTTACAGGCAATGAACAAGAGAAGGAGAAGGTAAGGAATCTGAGAAACAGGATTTTAATTTCAAATAATCCTGACAAACTGCAGAAGATGAAAGATTACATACATGAATAGGAACAAACAGCAAGCTATTTTTAAAAGATCATTGGAGAATACTACCACATTCTTCTCTTTCCTTTCTTTTTTCCTTTAATAACTTTTTTTCTCATTCCAAAGAGTTTCTTGCTCAAAATCCCATCTGTAGAATAGTCCTAGTGAAACTGGCTTCTTTGAAATGTACTTATCTGAGTAATTAACATCTGAGTAATTAACATTCCCACTTACCTGTAAGGGGCAGAGAAACTCATCCTTAAATACAAAAAGACTGTGTAGGTTATAGCAAACCACAGTCAGAAGGAGTAGTTCCCTTGTCTCTTGTCCACAGAAAAGATGGTCTAAAACACTTTTCCTTCCTGGGGTTTGACTCTGTGATATTTAGAAATTATTACTGTTATTATTACAGTATTATTATATTATATTATTATATTACTGTTATTATTACAGTAACAATTATTATTGTTGTTGTTGTTATCTTTTTCATAAGCCTTTCAATGGACTCCAAAAGCACAGATGGAGGAAGAAAGGATGACACCAGGGCTTTTCTCCAGTTGTGGTATGCTAATGGAAAAGTGTTCAGTAAAAATAAACTGTAGAAATTAATTACCAAGAATAAGGGCGAATAGGCTTGACACTGAGTAAAAGGGTAGCATCAGCTTGCTCTTGTGACATAGAGTCAGTCAATATACTGTCAATTCTAAGACAGCAGTACATTTGAAACTCAGGGTAAGTAATCATGACATTATAGGTGTCAATTTGAATAAAGCACACTATGCAAATAACCCCTGAATTTGAAAAAAAGCCTCACAAAGGTTGGGGTGGTTTGCATTCTCAGTAAGTAAAAATAACTTGTGTGTTTTTAGTAGTGTTTGGGGCGCTTGATTTTATGGAGTTTTTTAACCCAGAAGATTTGCATTTCTATTAGAAATTCAAAGCCAACTGTACCATGGTTGTTTCTCAGTCATTTGTGCAAACTCCTATTAAAAGTCTCCAAAGGAGGTTCCATGGCCTCTACAGATAATATGTTCCACTGTTCCAAAACTTACATAATCCCTCTCTGAACTTCAAGCTTATTACCTGAAATGTATTTTTTTACCCATTGTCATTATAAAGAGCCTCTTATTTATTTTTGTTTGGCATCCATCATCAATCCAAGTATTTTTCTGTCTTCCCCTGATTCTTTTGTTCTTAGGTCAGACTAGTCTGGATCCCTCCATTTCCTGTGTAGGGTATGTTTTCTAAACATCTAGTTCTTCCTGGTTTTGCTCATGACACTCTGATCCAAACCGTAGTGTTCGGCACTCCAGCTGGGCCTGAGGAGAGCCCAGCAGCCTAGCCCAGTCTATAGAAAGTAATACCTTTTTGCTTGCCCATAAAAAGGTGTCTTTTTCACCAAAGTCTTCAAATCTGTGCTCTGCATTTTTGTTGTTTCCTGCTGCACTATTCTCTCGGGCAGAAATACTCTGTGGATGAAAAGTCACTGCTGGATTCCCTCAAAATAGAACAAAAATGTACCCCCTGACAGAGATAGGGCTTTAGTTTGTCTGCCAGGCACCTCAGGGGATTTCTCCAATATGTGATATGGATGAGGTTATGTTAGGTTTTTCACTCTGCCTGGTCCAGTACCCCAACAGTGTTTCATCATGCTTGTCATGCAAATGTAGACAGATAAGAAAATCCAAAAATGACAGGTTGCCTTTATTCATTTTAAGCATTTTCCTTATATAAGTAATGCCCTATAAATTCTGTTTACTTTAAGAGCAATTAGTGCATCTTTTATGTTTTTTTGCATCTCTCTTGATTCTTTTGGACATAAGCTATGCCTGAAACTTGTCCAAACCCTAAAGGTTTATTATGACTTGACCACCTGTAAAAAGATGTCCATGTATGTATAACGATTTTTAATATACTTGATTAAAAAAAAAAAAATTATAAAGTGGAAGTCATTTGCCTATCTCCCTTTCCAAAATTTATCATCTGGAGAACTTAGCTTTTGCCACTACATATACATGTGTACATAAGGAGTCTCATTCAAATTGATGTCCTAAAACACTACTACAGCCTTGTGTTTTGCTGAGGAAACTTTCCTGTCTGACCATCCAGGAGACACTCTGTCAGTCACACTTGCACCACCACAGACTTTCACTGCTGGGACCAAATTCACTTCACAGCATGTGGCTCCAGTGATCCAAGAGGTGCCCTGCTTGACCTCCTACACCCCCCACACTCACAGTCAGGTAAGGTTCTGTTGCCAGCTCAACCCCAGGTTTCCCACAACAGGGCTTCAGGCATCTGGATCCTTATAATAATTTAATCATGGTGCAACAACAGAATAGCAGCTTGAGCTTGCTCTGAAGATGGACCTTGAACAAAGGACTAGCTGGGCTTTTTATACCCCTCCAGTCTAAGTGTATGAAAGTCCGTGGTCACTGGCTCCTGCCATGTCTCTGACTGTCCAGTCACCAAGCTGGGCCCTGTACCTATTGTTATGCAAAGGGTCAGAACTAGTTCATGGCCTCTTGCCGTCATATCAGGGACAAGATAATACTAAGGAGGATTGATGAAGAAGCTATTTCAGGAAGATAGCACAAAGGACAGGGATGAGGTGTTGCAAGTGACTGATTATCCTTGGCCACTCCTCAAGAGGTGGCCCAACAGATTTTAACTGCAAGGCACCCCCACTCTATCAAAAGGAAATGAGGAAATTTGAGACTGAGTACACTAGTCTTAGGAAACAAGACTCTGCACTGTCGCAGCTTCCTATACATGGCAGCATTTAAACGTGTCACTGCTCTTCTTGGCAGTTTAAACAATTACAAACCCAGCCATTCTTTCCTGATGAAGCATAGCTCACATGTTCAAACATCATCCATATTACATGTATTTCCTTGGCAAATTGCCAGTTCCAATGCTTCCCCAGCCTTATCCTTGACAAGATGTTTGTACACTCTTCCTGACACCACTGCCTCAGCCCGAACACCTGCACCCAATGATAGGTTTGTTTTTCCCCTCCTCCCATTCCTGCCTGACATCTGCCTCAGATGGTCTGCATTGTGCACCCCTCTGCAGCTCATGGTCAGCCCACTGGAAAATATTGCACTCATTTTTAGAAAGAATAGGAAGGAGGAAGGGATTGAGAGCATCCCGGCTGACAGCGTTCTGCAGGGTGGACTGCTGGATGAAATGCTGGCTATGAGAGAGCAATGGGTACTTGGCAGCCCAGAATACCAGCTGTACCCTGGGCTGCATCAAAAGCAGTATGGCCAGGGAGGGAGGTATTTCTGACCTTCTGTTCCTCTCTGGTGAGACTCCAGCTCTGAGGTCCCCATTGCAGGAAGGAGATAGATGTGTTGAAGCAGGTTCAGAGGAGAGCCCCAAAGATGATCAGAAGGCTGGGGCATCTTTCCTATGAAGACAGGCCGAGAAAGCTGGGCTTGTTCAGCCTGGAGAACAGGAGACTCCAGGGAGACATTATTGCATTCTTTTGATATTTAAAAGAGCTTATAAGAAAAATGGTGTTAAACTTTTTAGCAGAGTCTGTTGCAGTAAGACAAGAGGTAATAGTTTTAAACTAAAAGAGGCTCAATTTCTATTAGATGTATAAGGAAGAAGTTTTACAATGAGGATGAAAAAATACTGGCACAGGTTGCCCAGGGAGGCGGTAGATGCCCCTCTCCTGGCAAGATCCAAGGTCAGGCTGGATGGGGCTCTGAGCAATGTGATCTAGTTGAGATGCACTCAGCTGCAGGTGGCTGCACTACATTGCCTTTAGAGGCCCCTTCCAACACAAGCCATTCTATGCATCTTTGAACCTTCACTGAATTTCTATGAAAGCTCACACCCTGCCAAAAAGTATTGCTCCAAATTGTATGATCCTGAGGACAAAAATATTTTTAAGCTCTGTTTGCATATTTCACATAACATATTTATATTAGAGATTGCTTCTTACTGTGTTCCTAATAATTTAATATTCTTAAATGTATAATAGCAGCTTCTAATTTTTTCACAAGGTGTTTATTTGAAATTAATCTCCATGTGATTATTGGACAGCAAATCACTCACCACTGAAGAGTTTTGATTAGTATATAGATGCAGTCAAAATTGCTAGAAGTTCAATATTCCTTTTCTTCAATTTTCACTTCTACTTATATTGTTTCTGTAAACATTGTCTACCTAGAGGTAATAGAAACAAAAGGTAAAAAGAAAAGGTCTTTTTTTACCATCTCAGCAGTATTTATGAAAACATTTTACAGTAACCCCTAGCCTGTAACAGAAGTCTATGAAATATTAAAGATTAGTATATATTTCTAAATATATAATTTTACCCATCTCCATATTGCACTTTAAATTATTAGTCAAATACAAGCTTTTTTTTTTTGCTATCTTGATATATTTCATACAAAATTTCATATAGGTTCAGTAGTTCATTGAATAATATAGGGGCTTCAAAGGTGAATCTATTAGGATCCACATTAAATTGGAGTATGCTTTTAATATTTAGAGAAGAATATGAAATGTTTTATCTACAAATTTTGTGTATGCATCAACTGGCAAAAATAATACAGTAGGAAAATCAGAAATAAATTGTTACGGACTATTTTTTATTTGTATTGAAGGTTTCGAGATTATTCTTTTTGTTTTTTTCCAGTTACCATGATTGTGACTTGTTATGTATCCATACAATATTTAGTAGCTTAGATATCTGAACAGGCAATCTCAATAATGTAAAATTTTTTGGTGTACATTTTTCATTGAATGATAAATTTTCCCCATATCAAAAAATACAGGAATGTTCCTAAAGAAGCACTTTGGCATTCTGAAATTTAATTTTCCTTATTAGGTACTGAGGGAGTCCACTTATATCCTTATATTGCTGTGATTTGCACAGCTAGAGATCAGTGAAACATTAAAAAATATTTTCTGCCATTCTAAAGTAGCCTAACAGTTTCTGAGAAGGCCTATGAATTATACAGAAGGTACAACAGAATAATTTATTGTGAAATTTTCTCTTTTCTTCAGTATTTTCTTTTGGGTATTTAAGAAAAAAAAAAGTGTTTAGAATGCACTTGGAGATTTTAGCACTTCACCCACATGAAGATGTGAAGACAGAGAAACCCATGGGGATTTAAACTCAGAAAATCAAGGATAGACTTGTGATTTTTTCAGTTCTTTTCTTCATTAAATGGATATAATATGATACATGTCATCTACAAGTAATATTAATTAGACTAATTTATTAGCATTTGTGAATGCTTACAAATCTTTGTATAAATGACACTATATGATAATTATATTTATGTACTGCATTCTGATTATTCCATCACTCAAATATTGGTTTGTATTTGGCTGAATAATTTTAATTAACATTTACTTTCAGCACTGATAAGTAAGGTACCTTTTCCACAGACTCCTGTACCATTTAAGGGATACCAAACACTGGATGTTATACATAAAGCATCAGTCACTATAAACATGACATCTTACTATAGTAACTAAATAAGTAGAAGCCATAGGTCAGGTTTTTAGATTTGATTTACATGTGAGCATTTTCTCAAACCAACAAGTACACTGGTACAATAGGAACCCATCTCCTTGGAAGTTGTTTATAAAGTTACTCTGTTTACTCACCTGGTATCTACACAAATATTGTGTCTACAACACAGGCAGGCAGCAAGGAACACATTTCTGAGTAGTACTGTTACAGTTCCTCTCCTTTCCTGGAACAAAGTTTATTCCCTGCTGAAAATTAGAATTGCTATTCCACCTGTCAGTAATACTAAAAATTTCCTATATTTTGCTTTAAAAAACCCAATCCTTGCAAAAGATATAATATATGAAATTAACAGCTACATTTTGATTCAGATTATTTATCCATACAAAAAGAAAACAATTATTCATTAACATTTTCTCCCTCCAGTTTCCTTGCCATCTTCCAATTTTACAGCCACAGAGCCTTCCAAGTCTCAGTCCAGAGCTGTGCACACTTGAAACAAGTGCATTAAATGAAAGAAAGGGAATAGCTTTGGTTAAATATCCTTATTTGCTGAACTGAAAGAGATTGTATAGTCATAAATTTTATACCAAGGAGGAAGCAAGAAGGGAATTTCATGACAGAGGTGTATCTTGATTACAGTGCTGCATCAAGTCATGGTCAGGGCAGTGTTGTTATTCCACCCACAAATGAAAAAATCATCCAGTAAAATCTGACCAAAATCCCCTCCCTCCTCCTATTTTATTTTCACATCTACATCTGAAGTACCTGTCATCCAAAAAAAAATATGACATCAATTAAAAATTGTAGCTTTGAACAATCAATAGCTTGGCACCTTGAGCTAATATGAACTAAAAAGCAAACCACAGTTTACTATATGTGAAGTGAATCATACAGTGGAAAAAAAGGGGAGATAAAATATTTTTTAGCTAATAACTTACTTTTACTCACAGATGTATTTAACAAAGGAACCCAAAAAGCAAGTTAGTGTGTTGCATAATCATTACTTCAAACATTTCTCTCTGGAAATTCCTTTATGTCCCTGGAAGATTATCATTGCATTATGTGTTTACACATAATCATCCTTGTGAATAATTCTTTGCTATTCAGTACTTTTTCTCTCACTGAAACAAAATCTCTGACAAGTTTCACAGCAAAAATAAATGGTCTCTGATTTACAATCCAGGTTGCTTCACTCAAAATTTGTGAGTACATTTAAAAACAACTCTGCATGACACCTGCTAATTAGGAATGAGCAGTTGCACTTAGTTAAAGGTTTCTCTAGCAACAGAATGTTCCCTTAGCAAATTCCTGAGATAAAACAACACTCCATTCTTTGCAGCTTCTAAGAGATGAGAAATGCTAAAGATCAAATATTAGGTTGTCAGATGGTTAGATGGTGACATGATTCCAGAAATCATTAAAGAATGGAACCAGCTGGAGACAGTGGGACAGGAAAAGACAGAAAAGGGGAGAGGGGTTGGTCCTATTTAAAGGACAACTTTTAAGAATAAACCAAGAGAAACCAGGTGTATCTTCAAAGCAACTGTCTGGAACAGCAAGGTTGAAATAAGAGAAAAATTTAAAAAATGAAATGTTGGGGAAAGAGAAAGCAAGCATTGTGATAACACATAATGGAAATAAATAAATGAGCTGATTTTAGACTGAGACATATGTAGGTAAACTGTAATTATGAAGATTGAAATCCGATCAGTAAGGAGGGACTGGTTTTCTGGACTGATACAAAGGAGTATGTAAAAAGTTCCACAGGAAAAGAGATGTCCCCCATGCTGTATGAGAGTATGTTATACTCTCGTTTGGCAGCAAATTACAAACTGGACTCTCAAGATCCAGTAACCAAAAGAGAATTCGTATTTGCCCTGCAACAGAAATAAATAAAATATCATCTCAGTTTGTGACATGAAAGTCCTTTCTGCTAGAGTTTTTGGAAGGTGCATTGCAAGGTCAGTGAAATCAGTATTGTCTCCAATGTACCATCAATGTTTATTTTTAATTTGGGACTGGTGAATAAAGATTTAATGGGATTTTAATGGCCTGTTGGACACACTTCAGTGTCCAGAGATGTGGCATCATATCCAGGACTGTCGTTATCTGGATTAATTATCAATAGCAGGCAGTTATCATTAGGGAGAAGTGAAAACGAGAGAGGTAGTAAATGAAATTTACTGGGCAGAGATGCTCAGAAATAAATAAATAACAACATCTGAGAAGTCACCAATGGATACTTCAAAATCATTTTCTGGTTTGATATTTTGCATTACATCTGGCACTTCTTTTGCTGCTCCAGAATCTGTAGTGACTGAAATATTTCCTTTGCCAGCTAGTATAAGCTAAACTCCTTCTTCATAATTGCACCTGTACAACTATATATTATATACGAAATTAGTGTCCAAATTTGCTTTTTAATGTCAGCAATGGGCTAATGTGAAACCTTGAGAAGACTGCATTAGCTTAACCAGTAAATATTTTATAATGTAATAAAGGACCCTTGATGATACATCTTTAACAAATGACAGTTAATGTTTGAGTGTCTTATTGAAGACATGACTGATAAAACCTACTATAAATAGGGGCTATCTTGAGTGATACAGAGTATCATGAATGTGACTTAATGTCTAAAGGGTAGTTCCACTGATGTAAATTATATGCATTTCTATGCATTGTTGCACGTGGACTGTCCAAGACTTCTAGATAATCTAGCATTTGTGAATGCTTAAACAGTCAAAATTTAGCAGTATTTGTCTTAATATAGGTAAAGACGCTACTAAGAGGGAAAAGAAGGCAGGTTATCATCCTCAAGAGAGGGAGATCTATTGTGGGGGGAAAAGAAAAGATCAGAAAGGATTTAGGATTAATCTAACTACTTGATACTGTGTGAGCTTTCACTGCAGGACTTAATAAAAAGATAAATACTCCACCTGTTTGCAAACACATGGGCATATATGTGAAACTAATGAGACAATATTAAATGGAAATAAAAAATTGATACTGTGTTTCTTAAATATTCAATCCCCGCTGTCAAAACCCGGGTTTTGTGTTCAGAACTTAACAAACAGTATTTAATTATATGCTCTGTCTCTGTTTATTCTGCTGTGTCTCTGGAAAAGTATTGAAGAACTACCTGTAACACAAACAGATACAAACTTCATCAGTGGGTCTCTGTATAGTGTAATAATAACAATTCACTGAGAGAAAAACTTTCTTCTCCTGAAATGTATCCCCTGTTTTAGAAGGAATATGATAAATTGTTCCCCAAATACACAGAAGTTCAATGCTGCAGATCAGAGGAGGTATGCCAAGAAAATTAAATGTCTGCCCAACCAGCAATTTGCTCAGAGTTTGAGGAACCTTCCCAAGAACACATCAGTCAGCACTTTGCTGCCAGCCTAACGCAACTTTTCAGTTTTATTTTTATCTCCGTTAATACAAGGCTATTGAAGACACAGAAGGCTAAGACTAGATAGGCCTGTAGCAAGGTTGGTGCAGAGTTATTTAAATTTTTCTTGCTTCTGTTCAGCAAAGGTGAACAGATGCATTAGATAAGCCAGAAATGTTTCTGAGCTAAAATAAGGCAATTTATGTTTATAGAGCATTTTTCACTTAAGAACCTTAAAATTACTGTGCCAATGGTGGGCTAAATCCAAAGCAAAAATTCATTTCCAGGTCCAGATTACCTAATTATACTTTATATACCAAAGAGGATCTCAGATACTCAGATGTGTCAAACCCACCAAAACCTCAGTACTGAACACAAACAGCTCGTCTAATCCTTTTCTGTGAGCAGCTCCTATCTTTGTGGTAATCTGAAACAGCATAGCAGATCTGCAGACTCTTACAATGCCATGTGTTTGACATCTGCTCTACTGTTTCATTACCAAATTCTTTTAAGAATCTGGCCCATTTAGTGTTTAACAAAAGAAAAAAGAAAAGTACTATAAATAAATTCTGCCACTTATTTCCCCTTTGCTGAGAGATGAAGATGGTTGACCTCCCAAGGATTCTATATAAATGCTGATTTTATCTAGCAGCAGGCCCTTGACCTTGGTGAGGCTGACAATTACTCTGATCAAATGGATGAAAAAGGCTGACAGACAAAAAGGGACTTCTTCCACGAGAGATCAATAGGTCATCAAAAATGAGACATCAAAATGAACTATGCTAAGGAAATTTTGAATTTAAATTAAACGGAAATCTAGAGCTAGGAATGAATAATTCAGATCAGTAAAGTGGGGAAAATTTTCCTTATGCTTGTTCACTTGTGTCTGAGAGTTTGAGATCCTGTGTCTCTGGCTTACTTCAGTTTTATTTTAAATAAAGCTATTTTATCAAGCAAAGACAACGTTAACAATGATTGTATACATCCATAAATGATCCAGTTATTTTGAGTTATACTGTTTGTTTAATTAAGGTTTTTTTTGAAATTATTATTTATATTTGCATTTATATGATATTTAGATATGCAATCTTTTTCAGTATCTGCTTCCTAAGTACATTTCAGTGCAACTATGCATTATTTGTGCTGTTGGCAACTAAGATAAATTTTTGAACTAAAACTTATCTGGAAAACCTATTCTCCTATTCTAGAAATATAGTAATGAAGTCCAGTTTTCATTGAATCTTATTTTTATGCAGTTTCTATGTTCCAGTTACATTAGCTGGAGTCCTCTTAAATTATAGTATTGTCTCAGTATTCAATGTTAGTTACCTATAATCACTGATGAACGATTATTAGCAAAAGCAATAGCTCTATTTTAGCTCATCAACATCATCAAGTCTATAATGTCCCTGAACTTACCATAGTTGGCTATGGAGAATATTGACTACATTGACACTCTGGAGAATAATCCAGGATGACAAGCAAGGTAACTTCATCCTTTCTAAATTCCCTCCTTACTATCTATAGCATGCATCAAATCTCTCTATGCTGTGAGTTGAAAGGAGTCTAAGATTTTACAGAAGAGCACATTTAGAGCACACATAGCTGGAAAGCAGTCAGGTTGGTGAGGACAGGCTGCTTAGGGTTCCTTCTGCAGACTCCCATCAAAAGCAATTAGAGATTTAGTCACGGCATGCTCTTTTCTAACCAGATCTTCCAGCTTTAGCAATTCTGTTTAACAGCATAGAAAACATTTTCATAGGCTGCACATTGAAAATAGAACAGAGAGCAAGCTACCCAGATGTACACTTGGCTGTGGTATTAGAATTAGAAAGATAGTCTAGACAGGCTAGAAAATATTCCTCTCATCATATCTTACCAATATTTCAGTGTCCATAAAATTGTCTGCCTGATTTTGCTAAATATCTGTGTGCACAGTTCCTATTGGCAACAGCTGGGTCTGGGTGTGAGAGAGAAGCCTGTGTATATGCTGAACTCAAAATTTATATAATACAATAAAGGGGAAATGAAAAGTTCTTTAACTTTCTGTTTTTCATGTGAATCTTAAAGCTCAATCCAGAAGGAACACATATGTGAAAAGGTATTTTGAAATACCAAGGCAGGGAGAAGAATACAATATTTTGTCAAGCATCTTAGCGGTTTGCAGTGATTTAGCAAGGGATGAGGAATCACAATGGAGTAAATATATTCATGCACCCAGTGGGCACTTTATGCACATGCTTGCGGAGGTGCACTGACTGGCCTGTACTGTTTCTATCCACACATCAGAATTACAGAACTGATGCATGAATGGCAATTGATGCACTCATGGCTGTTCTGATTACATAGAATTTTACCTCTTAAGTATCTTTTGTGTCATGTAGTCCATTGCGTTTGTGATTCACAAGCTTCAGTTTTGTGTAATTTTTAGACTAAGTGAAGCACAACTTACTTTTATGAATTAAATAAAGCTACACTCTAACTGCTTAAAGTTACACTTCAGCTAATATGCTCTGCTCAAATCACAGGCTTTGAATTTCAGTCTGGATTTCATCCACTCCTTTCCAAACGTTTTTGAAATACATGAGAAAAGTTTTCAGCCCTGAGAAACATCCCATTAACCAAAATTCACTGAAGGTGACGTTAAAGACATACAAGCAACTTAAAAGTAATGGCCCATGCCTGCATCAGAGATGACCTAAATACTTCATGAATTCTCTCCTTACACATTTCTCTTTTTGCCATGTCATCCTCAAAGCACAGTTTACATAAAAAACCCTGACATATTTACATCATTCCTTCATTGTTCCAGCAGCACAATAAGCAAAGTTTCGAAAACAGCAGGTAATTTTCATGTTTTTCATGGACACTCTGAATCTATGGCTAATTCATTACTAGATCTCCCACTCATTACTGATACAGAAGGGCTACCTGATGCAGCTTCATCTAGAGTCATCATACACATTGAGGAAAGACCATTAGAGAAATCTCCCTAGCTTTCTTTCTATGTTGGATTTTGCTTTTCTGATTTATAATGGTCTTGTCCAACAGGTAATGGGACTGATGCTCACTTGCCTTAGTAAAAGGCTGTTTGAAAGACTATAAAGTTAATTTATTGAAATATAATTAGCACTACTATTAATTTTTGCCATGCTTACTGTCATCAGTTTTAATGCCACAGATTCAATTTACAACGAACTGAACAACATTGTGAGACATTAGTATTAATTCACCTGGTCTTCTCTCCCCCAGTAAATCATACTGTAGGGCCCTGAACGCCAAGAGAGCAAGCAAGAGAACAAAGATTATTTGAAATATGTAACTATATGTCCTTGATCTTATTCAGCTCATTTACTTTGGCAAAGACTGCCAACTTCCAGGCCTGAAAGTTGAACTCTGCTTAAACAGAGAACGAATGCAGTGGGTCCCACAGTAATTCAGGCATGCCTCCCCAATTATGGTCTCAAATCCTAAATGGAAGGGCTCCTCTGTAAATACAGGTATTCCCTATTGACCTTCCAGAGCACCTCTGACCATACCTATTAGTCTGTATCAGTTTATCCCAGTGGAATCCCACTTATCCGTCGGCTGAAACTTATACTAGTGGTTATTTAGTGTGTTTGTGATAATTTAAAAATAAGACACCCTGTAGCACTCCACAGGTTATTTGTCTGCCAAGTCTGACTTACTTGACTTTTTTACACTTTCATAGTATCCAAGAATAAAAAGAAAAGGATTTTTTACTATTTTCTGCATAGACCAAGGAAAAAATGAATATACTTTCAGGAGTACATTTGGTTTACTTCAGAAATTGATTTATTTCTAGTGTAAAAAGAATGTCTTCATTTTACAAGACTGGAAGTGAGACACAGGGAGCCTAATATCCAGATCCACAGAAATACCTGGATGCTTAATTGCTGACATAGAATCATATCCTTTTGTAGAGTGCATTAAGCAGCATAAGTACAGCATAAGTAAGCAGAGTTTAAAATCTCACTCTGGAAGTCACAACCGCAAATGAAATGTGTGAAGATGCAATAGTCCTAATGGGCATTGAGAAAATATCACCAAATCCTCAGTACCTGAAAACTTACCCAGTCACCTTCAGCCCTTCTCCACTGTAAATCACAGGAAAACCTGGTGTGCATATTCTTTACATCAGCAACAGATGAAGAGAGTGCAAATCTTGTATGCCACTGCAGTTAGTCTCTGAGCAGGTGTTTTAAAAATTCTAGTTCTGTAATTAGGCTCCAAATCTTATGAAGAGTTTCCACTAGATCTAGGCTTAAGGAATGCCTCAAGACCCTGCAGAAAGGCTAGATCACAGGTGTTTAAGGTGTGAAGCATCCCACCACTAGTTTAGTAGGGAAAAAAGAGACACATAAGAGAAAAATGTTCTACAAATTGGATGTCCCCAGTACTGCATCTGGAGGAGGACACTCCCACCAGATGCAGTAATGCAGATACTGCATAGAAAGAAGAAACAAAGTGAGAGACAGTGTTTGTAAAAACTTCAGTAATTATCTTTAGTATGGTCTTCCCCAGTGCAAATATGACTTCCATCATTTACTCTCACATGATCTGGTTGCCATAACTGAAAGAACCATCTCTCTTCCTGCTCTTGACATCTGGAGTTACATTCCTCTATTTCCTTACCTCACTAACACTTCATCCATTTTCTGAAATTCTGTTATGAAATCTTTTCTCCGCTGCATTTTCCCTCCCTCTGCTTCTCGTATTTTCTACCAATTTCATTTTGTTCAGTACCTGCACAGCAACCACTAGCTGCAAAAGCACATTTAAGAGCATAAAGAAGGCAAGTGTTTCTCGCTTGTTTCTATATGAATGTATACAAAGCTGCATTTATTCATTTACCTGTACTTAAAAACACGTGCTGTCAAATCAACATCTATGAAAAAGAAAAGCCTTGAGAGATTTCTGTGCTCGTATCACAACACTTACACACATGTTTCTCCCACTATGAAATATGTGTGTAAGTTTCCACATGCACATATGGACATAGAAAAGTCAAAGCTGTCACTATTAACTCATAGTGTACTTTAACTTTCATGATATACACATCATTAAAGCATATGTTGAACACAGGTGTCACAGCTGTTAAAAAAAAAAAAAGAAAATCCAGGAACTTACAAGAAAAAAATTTCATAACTAAAATAGTAAAATCAGTACCTTTCCAGATGACCAGCACTCATTAAAAAAAAAAAATAGAACTTGGAACAACTGTATATAGAAATTTTTATTTAGGTACAATTTCAGTATTATAAGTCCAAGTATATTTGATTGAATTTGGAAAATATTGCATGAAAATTACTCTTTCTTTACCGATAGTATGATATACAGCTGAAATGAGAGAAGAATGAGGGGGTTTGGGATATACATTTAAAAACTGCTCTATCAATATATTTCAATATGCACTTAAACCTAAGTTTGAGCTGCCATGTTTATTTAAGTGGTACATTAAACTTTTTTGGTGTTGGGTTGTTCCATTATGCAAATATTCCTATGATCAGGTTCATTTTTTTAAAAAAATTGAAGCAATTCTTATTTTTATGTTCTAAAGAAGTAATCAGGGGAAATGCAAGTAAAAGAAGAGAAACAATAGGTATTAAGATGCAGGGAAACACAAGGCTTTAGATGTGTATATTCATAAAAATATCAATAGTCACTGGCAAGTATGCTTTAAAGATAAAAGGATATAATTCAGGATGCATAGGAATACAAAAGAAAATTTGGGGGACCAGAATAGCTCATTTTCCTAGTTAATGAATGGCCCCAGACAGTGTTGCTTTTCATCAATACAACAAAACTGGTTACCAGATACAGTACAACGCTATTTAATGCACTGTCAGCCCTGTTCATTCCCAGGTGGTGCTTGACAACCCAGAGACCTCATAGCAGACCAGGTGAATTGCTGACATGCAAGAAGTGTCTCTCCTTTTAGCAAGTCATTTTAGTACACAAAACTATAATCTTGAAGAACACTCATCTTTAACAAGACTATATCCTGAAAATTTCAATATTATATCTTGAAAATTTACATGCAAAGTGTGAGGTGTCATTATGCCTAGTCTATACATCCTATGACTCAATGTGAAAATGTCAGAAGGAGACTAAAAATAGTTGTGCAAAAATAATTATTATTGTTTTGATTATGCAAATATACTTTAGGTTCTATTTTTAGCAAAAGCAGTGCTTTTGAGCTATCATTTGATATCATTCTGAGCTATCATCTGCAGCACCTCCTCTGAGTATACAAGGAAGTTACAGCCTTAAATTTACTTTACATTTTTGTCATGGTCATATTCCACAGGACAGACTGTATGTAGGGCATTCACTCTTCTCTAAACACTGAAGATAAACAAATTAAAGCCCTCAAGTTTTTACTGAGTTTATCGTAAGTTCATGTTCAATCACTTACAGTTACCATTATTATTTTTTGAGGGTACCCTTGATGTAAGTATATTTTGAAGAGATGACACAGAATGATACAAGACCTTGTGGTATTTCTGGTTTTAATTACTCAAGTTCCAGTCACCTCCTTCAGTGGAAAGCAATTCTGATAATAGGACATGGAAACTCTTTTATCACAATGCTGGAGAAAGTTCTGATTCATATACTATTGAATTGTGCATGAGTATAGATTATTAGTTTATATTTACATCATACATCATGTATTTGGTTATATTTAGATCATATTTATATTAGATCATATTTATATTAGATCATGTTTAAATTATAAATGTCAATAGATGACAGCCATCAACATAATACTACCACAAATCATTCCTTACCCATACAAAATGAATGAAAAATAATACTCTTGGAAACTATACAATAGAGACTCTGCAAACTACTCAAACTTTAGTATCAAAATAAAAAATGAAAACTTGCTATTGTAAATTAAAAATCAGGAAGTTTCCCTCATGCAACTTTACTTAATACTTTCAGTTATCCTGCATATGTGCAATGGTTCTACTGTCCAAGAGCAATCCGGAACAGGCAAAGGCTACTACTGGGATTAAAATTGAGTTTGTGACCAAGTTCAGTTTCTCTGAGTAGGGATCTCTGGATTTTTTAAATGGAGTTGTTCTACAATCATTTAACACAAGCTAAGATTCAAAAGTAAGCCTTAAAAAATTGGGGAAAATTTCAGATAATCCAGTCCCTTCTAGGCTGGCTTGGTTGACTGAAATTTTTGGGGATTTTTTTTCATCAAAAAACCCTGCCAACTACACAACAATATATGCAAGTAATATATTCCAATTTTTGTAGAGTTAGGGAATGCACCTCATGAGCTAAAACCCATCATTCTACGTATTGCGCCTAGACAGTCCCTGCTCTCAAGTGTTTTGCCATTAACATCCAAAACAAGCAACAACCATGCAAGCAGCCAACAGAGTTCAAAGACGAGTCCAGGCTGATCAGCCTCCTCAGCAACTCTTACAGTTTACCTACAGCCTAAGAGCTATCAGATTCTTGGACACAACTGAGAGGAGACCTCTATCGTTATCATACTAAGACAAGGCTTTGGTACTGTCATTTTATGTTGACCAGCCCATTTTCTATGCCAAGTAAGTCATGGTTAGGAAGTCCAAGCCTGTCAGAAAGTGACAAAATACCAACTTCCCACAGACAATTTATATAGGCAGTGTTTACCTGTGAAGCTGAGAGAGAGCAGATCTTGTCAAACTGAAAAGGCCAACAGAAAGTTGTAAACTGAAAGGTCATTCCTGGTGAAACACAAGGACTTAAAGAAGGCCAGCCATCCCTAATAAAAAAATTCTTGTTACCTCCAAATTACTCTGTATTTATGTGTTTCAATGTGAAGAGCTTGTTTTGACTTTGTGAAACAAAAACCCCAGTATGTAATACATCTATGAGGAACAGTATGAATGTAACTGCTACATTAGATTGGCTAAAAATGTATGAGACATGGACCTAGACATAGATGTGGGCATAAAAACTGACTAGAGGGAAATACCATTCTCACCTGTAGCAGTTTGGAACAGTTTGCTAGTTTTTCTTCTTTCTCTGAAAATTTGGCACCAGCTACTGTTGAAGGTAAGGCATTGGTTTACATAGCTTTGTTTTGATATGTTTCAAAGTGAAATACAGCAAATCAACAGAGAGTCTTGAAAATCCTGATCAGTTTGCACAAGATAAGGCCCTAGACTTGCACTAATATATGGTCAGTGTCACTCCATGAAAGTCAATGGACCGTATTTTTTCTCTTCATTACACTAGTACAGCTCCATTAACTATAGAAATCATTAATCATACAGCAACACTGAACTCTGTGATGTTGTGCAGGATATAAATTAGGCAAGAATTTGGCCTCCTGGAAAATTTTTCCCCTGATTTGTAGCTGGCAGGAAATCCCTTGTTTTATTTTGCCTCAAAGTTTTAGTCAGCTAGGTTGATAGTAATTGTATTGCACAAAAAGCTATATTCTGATATACAACTATGAGCATGAATATAAATTAACATATGAATAAATATTTAGAAGTTTGGCCATAAGTAACTGATTGACTTCCTGTAACAATTCGAACCTCCTCCAAACTTTTTCTCTCCCCTCCCCATTTCTCTTCTGCAAAATACAAAAAAATAAGGCAACTTTCTCTATTAAGAAGAAGAATTATGCATAATATTGTTAAAGCTTTTCAAAGCCTCTGACATAGGGGCAAGTTATATCTTCTTTCCAACTAAATGTCAGGGTGGTTTTTGTGTTTTGGTTTTTTTTTGGGATCTCTCACAAAGTAAGGACAGAGGCACGAAAATTGCTTCCTCCTTCAGATCACTAAGAAATCATTTACAAAATATTAAGGTCACAAGTATTAGAAACATTCAACAGTAAAAAGATTATGAGTTGGAGCACATCTAACTAAGGCAGGCAAGGACACCCACTTACTAGAAATAAATAACTTGAAAAGAGCAGGAAAAATATCAATACTTAAACTCACAAAAGAAAATTTAATGTATTATTCAAATCCATTCCATTCTACTTTATCTATGGAGCTCCAGCCTATATATGAAGAAAATTCTTGACTAGGGTTTCTTGACTGAAAGTGACTTGGCTAAGGTGGTACTGCTAAAATACTGCATCACCAGGAAACTTATGGTATTGTCAGATTGAGGTTTACATAAGCAATATTTTAACCTCAACACCAGTTACTGGTAAATGGTGTGGAGGTGAGAGCTCCCAAAATCAAGCCAGAATCAGTTAAAAGATTGGCTATTTAAAACCAAACTTCAATTGGGAGAAGAAGTACTTACAGTACTGCCACAAGAAAGTCACTTGTCCTTACTAAGAGAGAAATAGTCAGCAATCAAGACATCATTTTCTCTGTGCCAGTCATCTGCCCAGACATAAGTTGGTTGAAATCAAAGGAAGAGAGAAGTCATTTAGTCATGAAGTCATGCAAGCTAGTCATTTTCCCACAGTGTTGATGCCATTTAAAGAGATTTAAAAATAAGCAGCAGGAACCTCATAATGCTCTCAGTGATTTTGTAGAAGGAAAGGAACACAGGCTTTTGGAAGCTATTTGGGACCTGTTTGTATCAATTACACCAGTGAATTGATGTAGAGGTGCATTAGCAACTGTGTATTGCTGAAGCACTAGCAATTATTCAAGCATATTTACTGAGGTTTAAGGACAGTGTAATAGTAGTGTCTGCATATTTTATATGCAGCCATTGTTACACCCCATTAAATGGACTGGTAATGATCCATTGCTATTTAATTAATATGCAATGAGCATGACATTAAATCTAACATGTAAATTAAAGCCCAGTTTAAGTCGCTTAATTTTGAAGTGTGATGGAAAACTTCTTTGGACCTATATGGCCTGTGTTTGTTTCTTTTACTTGTCTCCCTCTGTAGAGCTCAGATTATGTTGGGCAGACTCTAGATAAAGACAAAAGGGTAAAGTTTTTTTGACCAGAAATTTCAGTGCAGCAAATTAAAAACAGATCAACTCTTGGCATTAAGCAATGGGCAGAAATTTGGCCAAATTCCAAACATCATATTTCAGAATGTTCACACTCATGATTCAAGATTCTCTCTAATTCAGATAGCACTAATAAGAGTATTATATGATTAAATATGACAGAATTTTGGAAATAAAAGTATCCAACATCATGTGTATTATTATCTTTTCTTTTCTGAGGTAACTTAAAGTTCGAGACAAAAATATTTAACTAGACCTTGAATTACATTCAAAAGGATACCAGTCATAAGACTTTCCAACAAAAAACAAATGAACAAACAAACAAAAAAACCCTGTATAGTACTAAACATAGATTTTGCTACTCTTTGTAACAATATTGTTTGTAGAAAATAACAAACACAGAAGTAGCTATATAAGTGAATGCTATCTGTTTTCATCATTATAATCAATGCAGGCAAAAAGAAGTGACACAAATCCAAATATCTACTCATGGTTACATATATGGAAAATTTAGAAATTAAGTAAGAAAATGGATTAAATATGACAGAATCACAAAATGGGTAACGTTTAAAGGGACGACAGTGGGTCATCTGGTCCAACCTCCCTGCTCAAGCAGGGTCATCCTAGAGAAAACTGCACAGGACTGCATCCAGACAGTTCTTGAATATCTCCAGTGAGGGAGACTCCACAACCTCTCTGGGCAGTCTGTTCCAGTGCGCGGTCACCCGTGCAGTAAAGAAATTCTTCCTCATATTCAGGTGGAACTTCCTGTGCATCATTTCTGCCTGTTGCCTCTTATGCTATTACTTGGCACCACTGAGAAGAGACTGGATCTATCCTCTGACACCCTTCTTTCAGATACTTACAGACATTGATGAAGTCCCCTCTCAGTTGTCTCTTCTCAAGGCTGAACAGGCCCATCTCCCTCAGCCTTTCCTTGTAAGAGAGATGCTTCAGTACCTTGGCATCTTTGGTGCTCTCCACTGGACCCACTACAGGAGCTCCAACTTGGAGCTCTCTTGGACTGAGGAGCCCAGAACTGGACACAGCACTCCAGATATGGCCTCACCAGGGCAAGTAGAGGGGCAGGATGACACCCCTCAACCTGCTGGCTATGTTTTTTCCTAATGCAGCCCAGGATACCACTGTTCTTCTTAGCCACACTCTTGTGAGGCTATACAAAACACATAATATATGCAACTCGTCTCCAGAAACAATCCCATGTCAACACTGGTGGGTGCAGTCAGTGCACCCAGGGGTCAGTGTGGCCAGACAGCAGACCAAGCTGGGAAGACATGCAGAGATGCAGCAAGGGATCACCCACTCATGTCTCTGCTCCCTCATCCTCTGATTGACCCTAGCTGGAGATCCATCTGTCACTTATGCATCAGCAGTATTCAGCAAAATGTTGTTTCTCCTTCAATACTCTGGTTTGCTTCTGACAGTAACAAGATAACATGCTGTTTAATTCATTTACACCACTGATCTAAAATAGGGATTAAACTTTAGCTATTTCTGTGTCTGACACAAGCTTACAAAGTTTTCCTTTGTTCACCTTTTCTCCAGATCATTTACAGCATTGTATTTCTGGTTTCACTGACATTTAACTGTTTTATGTCTTCTTTTTCACATGCTATAATTCTCTCCCATGTTTCATCATTCTTGTACACAGCATCTACACCTGCTTAGTAAGCACATGATTCAAAAGAAAACTGAAAACTATTAAAGAAAAAGTAAAATAAATAAAATCCTAAGTAAATCAGTAAACTATTCCTTTCCTTGAAATATTTTCTGGGATCTCTTCCCTGCATTATGTCAAGAGACTCCAACCTCGGGAGATGACAACTACCTGCAATTTCTTTGAGGTTCATTAAGATTTTCTGTCAGAAGATAAGGTTTAGCAATTTGTTGAATGAAGTCTTTACACTTCTATTGCCTCAAATCTGCTATGGTTCAAGAAAACACTGTTACCTAAGAACTCATTCCAATTCATTCTAGCTGCTTAATCCAATTATCCTCCTAAATAATAAAAATTGGAGAAATTCACAAGCTACCCTTGTACATTTCACTACAAAGAAAGGAGAAGGCAAAATTTAAAAACAAAAAGGAAACCAATTGGTTCAGCTCCTTGAACATAAAGAATAATTAACCCAATCAATACAGTATATGCTAGAATGCCCTAAAATATTCAATTTAATTCTTGATGCATCCTGGCATATAAAAAGAAGCAAACAGCAGTACAAGAACAAGGAGTTGTATGTCCCAACAGGGTTTTTTTCAGAGCTCTTATAATTACTGAAGTTACAGCAGTCAGCAGCTGATCTGTGGCTGTGTTCAGGATCCAAAGGATCAGGACTATCAAATATTCAGACATATCAACCTGTAAATAAAAGAAACTCAGAATATATAAACCTAGAATTTTAACTACTTGCCAGGCTATTGGGTACACCCCCTTAAATAACAGCAAAAGACAGGGGAAAAAAACCATATAGAAGACAGCAGTGTTGTGTGACCCAGATTCAGACTACCCCTAAGCTGCTTTTATATTCCCTTTCCATTTCCTGGTCCCCTTTTGATCCCTGCTTCTATCCTAAGGTAAATGAGTACTTTGTTTTCCAGGAGCCATTAGGCTGGAGGATACTTGTTGAAGCATGTCACACTTCACTCCTACTCCTCATTTTCCTCACATGTCCCAAACATGTTCCCTATGCAGAAGGTAAAGGAAATCCCCATTTGCTGTTTCACATTGATGCTTTTCAGATAAGAGTGTCAAGGATTTGGAAAAAAAATCTACAATAAATATTTCCAAACCATGTGCTTTAATCTCTTTAGTTATTGCTAATTGCAATAGCTTTGAAAACTCTTCCAAGCCCATCTATTAAAATTTTAATTTCACTGTAGTTAGATGTTTCTACAATAGTGAACCAGCAGACCCTCTTGTTTTTAACTGAGTGATTAATTCTTCTGCAGAAAGAAGTATTTACTCTCAGAAAAAAATCCATTTCTTCTATTCCCCCCTCCCTGGGCAGAACTTCTCTTCTTCCATATCCCTATCCCTTATCATTTCTCCCTCTCTCCACACAAAGCTCCCAGTACTCATGTCAGTTACCACTGAAGTATTTTCCAATGCACAGAACAAAATCACAATTGTCTCATGACTTTCATCTTGAGCTAAAAAGGAAAATGGAAAAATATAGTGCAGCAGAATCACAAGAAGTGATTGAGATGCAGCTTGCAAAGTTGATGACTGATCATTTTTCAGAATGCAAATGCATTATTTAAATAGAAGTGTATAATTGTTTCATTGCCCTTCACTATCAGCGGTCATTAACATCCTTTCAGAGTTAGTGCAAAGTGGCCCAATCAAACTAAGAGCATTTTTGCTATATTTAACACTCACCTTGGTAGAACCCTCTGTTCTTCCCTCTTATAAAAATCTGCCAAAGTCTGAGTTATTTTACTGGTATGGTTTTTTTGGTGTTTCTTCTCCCTGGAACACAGGGCTTCAAATCTTTGGCACTGTCTAGTATGTAAGCTATCATCAAAAACACATGGACATTTTCTTACATTTGAATCCACCATTGTCCTTAAATTAGAATTCATTTGCATTCCAAAAACATAAGAGCAACTTACAGACTCGAAATACCTGAAATTAAAAAAAGCCTTGCAGAAGGCTGTCCTAACAAATCCAAATCTTGGCTATTTTATATGTGGACTAAATGCAATTTTGATGGCAGCAAGAAGGCCTAGTAATACTTTACATTATTTTTTTTAGTGTATTAACTGTTTCCAAGACCTTAAGCCATAGAAGTAACCCCTGTGTTTATGTAATTGAGAAAAAATAACAAAAGGTGAGCCACCTACTCTTACAGAGAAAAGAAATTTATGCAAGGTCACATTTCAAGACTTAACATTTTCCATTAAACAAGTTATTTCAAGGCACTTATGAAACATACTAAGAAAGAGCTGCATAAATTAATAGAGTATCCTGAACCATACAGGGAAATTAAAGGTTATAAATTTAGACCAAGTATGAAACATAACAGTGATTTCCAAAGGTGGTTACATATGGAATGAGACACGTTTTGACAGATGATATAGCCAAAAAGTGAACATTTCATATGTCCATTTCTCATATGAAAAGTAATGTCTATGGGCAGTAGTTTAGAAGAATAACCATGTATAAGAAATAGATATCTTAGCAGTACCTGTTTTGTTATCATAACATATCTGCACTTATAACCAGTGTCTGTCCTACCTCTCAGAGAGACTTGTAAACAGGATTCATAATTTTTTCATGCTGACACATGTAATGAAACATTTAATTGCTCACCATTACATTCCTAATTATTTGTTCACACTATCGTATGTGGAATTGAGTATCTTAACAGGTGTTTAAAGATAACGATGGCAATTTTGGACATGCAAGTCAGTTTACTCAGGTAAGCTTCCATATTTTGTGTGTGTAGTTTAAGTATCAGTGAAATACAAATTAACTTTAAAGCTGAGTTTATCTACCTTTTTTCAAACAGCAATATGGCTGGCATCTAGAACCATTGAATCATAGAATCTCCTGAATAGAAAAGGAGCCACAAGGATCATCAAGTCCAGCTTCTGGCCCTGCACAGAACAACCCCCAAATCACACCACATGCCTGAGATCATTGTCCAAACACTTCTTGAACTCTGTCAGGCTGTGACCACTCCCTGGGGAGCCTGTTCCAGTGCCCAGCCACCCTTTGGATGAAGAACCTTTTCCTAGTATTCAGCGTAAACCTATTCTGATCCAGCTTCATGCTGTTCCCTCAGATCCTGTAACTGGTCACCAGAGAGAAGGAATCAGTACCTGCCCCCCTTCCCCTCGTGGGGAAGCTGTAGAAGGTCTGTCATGCTGATGCCTTGTGAGAGTTTGGGATTAATTGCTCCTTTCTGTGCACTAGCATCTTCTTCTGCAAAAGGTAGGGATGACTTTCATGCTTGGAAGGTAATTTAAAAGCTATGGATGAGGAACTGTGCAGAAGTTCAATAAGAATGAAAAATAGCCTTCAGAATTTCCACTGATTTATAATTTTACTTAATCTATGGAATGAAAATGTACACATACAAATTATATAAGGACAGTGTATTTACATTCTGCTTTTGCCAAGTCAATATCAAAGCTGCACTACTTAGAAAACTTGTACATTAGATGATCTGGTAAAGAACAGTCAGTTCTGGATATAAATGGAGAAATTCTTTGCTGAAATATTTGCCTCTTTAGGATTTTATCCACGTTAGCTTGAAGAGTTCAATATAACTGAAAATCAGTATTACTGCTCTAGATAAACAGGATATCATGGTCTGTAGAAATGATTAAAAACCATCACACCATCAATTTCGTAAGTATAATGGAACATGACTTGTTCTCTGACTTCTGCTATATGATTGCCTCTACTCCCACCATACCTGGTCATTGAAAAAAAGGATCCTTTTTATGAATTGTGGGGTAATAGAAAAGAACCTCATTGGGACTGCTTGAAATTCACTGTTTTTTAGAAAAAGCTGTATTTTATTTTCATTTTTCTAAACATTTTTCAGACAACTCCGTAAGCAGATTATATTTTTTGTTTGTTTCTATTTTTGTTAAATTATGTGTTTACAAATGTCTGAATTTTTAAGGCCAGCAACACAATGATATAAAAATTTAAGAACATCTAGAGTTAAAATTAGCATAATTAATTTTGTTCTAAATGTAATTTCTCTCTGTGATCCCATTTCATTTAGCCAAAGATAAATGACCACTTTTAAGAGGGGAGTTTATCCAGTATTAATGAACACATAAGCCTAGAAAACACCGAGCTTAAAATGCTAGTCAGGAGTGTTTGAGTTAATAACTTTCACAGTGTCCTGGCCGGTTTCTCATGGACATTATAAGGTTTTGTAGAGCGTACAGACCAATGATACCCCAGTAATTTCAGCTTTAATGCAGCTTCAATGATAAAAATTATTCTGGTATGTGGTTTTTGTTATGTGTATAAGCCAAGCTGTCTCCTTATCACTTCATCAAGAAAAAAACTAAGAGCTTTGTGAAGCAGAGAAAAGCAAGATAAAAAACTTGCAGGTGAAAGAAGAAAGAATTAAATTGCTCAGAGTATCAAATGGTTATTTCCAAATAAATATTTTAATTTTGGGCTATTTCCCATTAAAAAAAAAAATCTGTTAAGGGTAGCAATGCAATCACAAACATATTGTGTGGTAACAAACACGAAAAATATCTCACTAGGAGACTAAGATTGAGAGATCAGCTGTTACAGTGGGGATTCTGTAACATGATGTATCAAACAACGAGGCCCGTGGAAAAGAAATAGATACGGACCGATTCTTGATAGATGTTTCAGAGAGATGTTTATTTCTCCAGCTGCACGGCCGGGGTTCTGCCAAGGAACTGCGGCAATCACGGGACCCGAGGGTCCTTCTGCCCACGCAGGGGAACACAAACCAACCAATGGGGAACGAGGCTGACCAGGGGCAGGGAAACCCCGTGTCTCCCCCCCCAGGGCCCCTCTCCCAGGGCTACACGGCGGGGGGAGGGACCCCAACAAATCAGCCACACGGTAGGAACTTGCTACATCTTTCCTATCACCACAGGGAGAATGTGCATCTCCTCATAATATCAGTGTATCTGGCATCATGAACTGCCACAATAGAAACGGTATGTTGAAACTGAATCCTGTCAGGAAAATACCAGATGAAATAAAGCCCATTACTGTAGTGCTGGGAGCTACAAGAAAGGACTGCACGGAAGAGTTTCTTTACTACAGTGTCATTTACGGGTCCCTACTGGGCTAAGCTCTACAGCATTGCGCAGATAAAGCCACACGTCATCCCCATCCAGTCTTTGAAACTAAGATGGACAAAAAGTCTGAAGAAGTGAGTATTATTATGAAATTTATATTACAGTTGGCAGCTGAAACATAGAGGGAACATGACCTGCCCATGAAATCTGGGACTCAAGCAAGAGCTGAAAGGGCAAGTGCCTCAGTTCCAGCTGCATTTGCACCCTCTAAATGTAGGTCACATTCATCAATATATGACATACTCTCACGTATAACCAGAAAGAACTATAGAGAAGAAAATAATTCTCCAGTCACAGAATAACGGAATGGGTTGGGCTGGAAGGGACCTGAAAGATCATCTAGTTCCAACCCCCCTGCCATGGACAGGGACACCTTTCACCAGACCAGGTGGCTCAAAGCCCCATCTAACCTGATGCTGAACACTTCCAAGGATGGGGCATCCACAACTTCTCTGCAAAACCTGCTTCAGTGCCTCATCACCTTTGCAGTCAAGAATTTCTTCCTAATAGCCAATCTAAATCTACTCTATTTCAGTTTGAAGCCATCCCCCCTTGTCCTGTCACTACACAGTAAATAAAAAGTCCCTCTCCAGTTTTTTTGTATGCTCCCTTCATGTACTGGAAGGGTGCCATAAGGCCTCCCTGAAGTCTTCTCTTCTCCAGGCTGGACAGCCTCAGCTAGGAGAGGTGTTCCAGCCCTTTGATCAGATTAGTGGCTCTCCTCTGGAGTCGTTCAAACAGGTAAATGTCTATCTTGTGTTGATGACCCCAGGGCTGGATGTAGCACTCCAGGTGAGTCTCACCAGATCAGAGGCGCAGAATCCCCTCCCTCACCCTGCTGCCCACACTGCTTTGGATGCCCACAATACGTTTAGCTTTCGGGGCTGTGAGTGCACGTTGCCAGGTAACAATGAGTGTCTCATCAACCAACACCCCCAAGTCTTTCTTCACTAGGCTTCCATCAATCCAGTCTCTGTCCAGCCTGCACTTGTGCTTGGGATTACTCCAACCCAGGTTCAGCATCTTGCACTTGGCCTTGCTGAACTTCAATCAATACTTTTCACAAGTTAGCACAGTGATTATCTCAGTGATAAAGCAGCACTGGCCTGACTTTCTGAATTCCTAAACAATCTGGAGTGTTTAGCTTCTTTCTTAGTGGTGTTGTGATGTCATTAGGAAGCCACTTTGAGCACTTCCTCCAGACCAATAGCTGTGAGATTTACAGCAATGAGTCAGTGAATAGCTTTCTGCCTCAATGATTCAAAACATAAAAAAAAGGCAAGTTCATTGAATTAGGTCTTCTCAACCTAACCTAATGCTAGAATTAGAATTAGAATAGGAAAAACCAGGATGGAAGTGCTCTGGCTTCAGTGTGGAGCTGAAGGATGAATCCCAACTCCAGAAACCAGTATGAGTACTGTATTATTCAGCTAGGTGCTCTTTGGCCCTTGATAATGTAGATCAGCACACTGCAGCTAGTAATCTTGGGATAGAACCAGTCTACAGGACACCACCACCAAGCCCTAATCAGACAGCAGTAGTTGGGGTAACATGCAAATACAGTTGACTCCCTCTTGTGCCTGTTCCTGTCACAGCCTGGCTTATTGCAGAGTGAACTGAAACTCTAAATTTTTAAGAGGAGGTGAAACAGAGTAATTCCTCCTTCTTCTCCACCTGCAAACATAATACTGCTTCTGGCTACTGCTGCTGCTACACCAACAGTGCCCAAGAGAAAGTGCCCAAACTGTGATTCAGTCCCTTTAGTTTCTTGGAACTAATATTCTTTTTTCCTTTCTCCTTTTCCTTTCCTTTTAGCCTGCGGACAACAGTGGCTATCAAGGAAATAACAGCTGACTATGTATAAATACATAATCATTCTTCAATTATAAAGAAGAGAGAGCTGAGTAAATCCCTTAAAAAAATAAATATCTCCAATAAATGTAACTAATTCAACCTGGGGACCTGAAAAAGAGAGGTCACTTTACATCTCCCCATTGTTTAATAAGAGGACTTACCTAATTTTCTGAGAGTGTCCCCATTGAAGAGAAGGCATCTCAAGAATCGATGAGTTGATGCATTTCTATGTGGGTCAGGTCTTTACCAAAGTATGCCGATTTGTTAAAACATTTTTAAGATTTAATGTTGGAGCAGGTGTTTGACTATGTGGATAGTGCATGCCCTGTGAGGACATGGCCCCAAATTACTGTGACATAAGCATAAGAATCTCTACAGACAGTTCACATTCTCTGGCCATCAGCTTAGCTGTGCTCAGACAGGTCATCAGGGGTCAACTGTCTCTTCACACAGTGGCGGATCTGTTAAATCTATCGTTTCTCAGATCACAGGAGTTCAGCGATTTGGAGGCCACTGTTTTTAATGTCTGGGGTAGGTGTGGTGAGAAGCCAGCACCTGGTATGCCTTGTGCCATAGGCAGTGTATGCTGAAGTCCATAAGCCCTCTGGACTTCAGTGCTGGTTAAGGCAACATAGAAAGGGACCATGGCCATATTCAACAGAGTTCCATTATGCAGACAAATCTGGATTTGTGAATTATGCCAGTTTCTCTCTGGAAATGACATGAGGAAAAGTCTCCCTCAAGACAATTAGTGTAGCTTGGAACCGTAAAGTGAGGCATGTGTGTGACTGAGTCTGGGGACTGATTCTTGGGGCAAATATGCCAAAACCAGAGGCCTAAATGTCAGCCTACTGTTCAGTTTCACTGTGTCAAGAGATTATTTCTAACTAGTATAACTGTTATAATTGTGTAACTAGCTAACCCATTAGACTCGTCCTTACCCAAACATGCCTGTAAGTTGCTGATAAACTTGAATGCACAGTGAAGAGAGAAAACAAAAAAAAAACAACCAAAAAACAGTGGAGAAAGGCAGGACCTAGCACCCCATCAGCCTCACAAGTAGATCACTGAAATGACCAGGTTTGGGAATTTTGGCAACTACACTGGCTGCAGTAATCACATTTCCTGCTGATATTTATTCATTTTCCCAAGCTGGTGTTTTATTGTATTTCCTCAATAACACTATTTTTAAACCTTTTAACTCATAGCTTCTGAGTGGAGAGACATTGCTCACTGAGAACACCTGCAATACATAATCTGACTGGTCAGAGTTCTGCAAGGTCTTGAGCCAATATAAATTTTTCATTATATAATCTTAGAAATTAAAAACTGTTCTTTTTATGGTCATATGGTGCCTGGAAGAAATTTTACATATGTAAAATAGTATTAAGAGTGCAGAAAACAGCATGTTTGAAAGCATAAAACTAAGAGCTGATGATGGATGGTCACATTTGGTTAAGAGAAATTTTTCCATTGTAATTATATTTCACATTTTTCTTTCATCACTGACCTTTCTACAAAGCTTCCCATTCCTTTTCAAGGGGTCATTAATAAAAGCAGAAGTTGTCCAAGTTAGGTCTTTTTTATGCCATTTCTGCAAAGTAGCCTAAGGAGAAAGTTAACATTTTCTTACAGCAAGGACTTCCTAACAGAGCTCCCACCACAGGAGAGTGAATTGGCCCCGCCTTCAAAAACAAGTTACACATTTCAGCAGCAAACCTATACTGTCAAACTCTACCTTTGCAGAGCAAAAGAACAAATGTTTTGATTCCATGCACAGCTCTACTCAGTGCTTTACTGCTTTGTGCCTATGTGAGTTGCTAAGGCCTGTCTAGAGTTCTCTTTACCTGAAGTGGGATAGTTGTATCACTCTAAATTGAAGAAGGCTGTTTGGGGAGACAAATGTGAATAGGGGAATTCATTTGGGAAATGGATGCAAAGAAACGTACCTCAGAAAGTAGTGATATACTAACAGAGGCACATTTGAGTAACTACAGACTGTGGAAGGTTCTCCTATTGAATTCATTCAGTTTCCCAACTGATTAGGTCTTCTTTAATTACAATCTGTATTTTCCAGTTCATTGCCACCTTACACAACTCATTTCTGATGGAGAAAATGTGGACATTTTCCAGCAAATTACAACAGGTTTTCTGTATGTCATCCATTATTTACAACAGAGTCCCTGATAATTTAGATCCAATGACACTATGAAGTAGTGCCTGGATATTATCTGGTCAGTAACAAATACAAATGTGCTGAACAATACGTTCACCACTGTGTTAATATTAGAATTTACTTCTCCAGAGGGGAGTGCTGGGCCATAAGAATGAATTAATATCTATCCTTTATAATAAGTTTCACCAGATTTTTTTTTTCTTCCATTTAAGCAATTCCCAGAGATGAACTTTGCTTTTCAACAACTTGAAATATATCAAAATAAAGGCGATTGGAAAATCATAAGACATTATTTTTTCTTCACAGGAAAATGCTGATTCCTTGAAACTGAAATATTTTATAAGCAGAAAACTGGTCTAAAAATAATCTGAAAGGGACTTCAAACATGACATAGAATGGTTCTCTCAGTGGCTGACAGAGAACACCCTATTTTGAATCAACTGTCTCACACGATCACAAGTTTAAGCATCTCTATAACCTGATTTTCACTAGGGATTAATAATTAGTTACCTAACATCTGAGGTGACAGTCTTTAGCAGTTAAAGACAGCTTGGCCTGGTGAATGCTTAATCTCTTTAAGAACTAAAACTGTTTCCATGGCACACCTTTGTTCAACCTTGTTTAAGCATACTGCAGGAGAAAATAACAGCGTAAATCCCTTCCTTGGAGGTTGCAGAATCAGAATTTGAATTCTGATCTTACTCTGGAGCATTGTGGGTAATGTTGTACTCATTAATCTTGGTCCTTTATTATTCTAGAATCCTTAGGGGGATTTTTTGGGGGTGAGGTTTTTTTTGGTTTTTTGTTTGTTTTGTATTGGCTGGGTTTTCTGATTTTTTTTTTTTTTTTTTTTAATTTCAGCTTTCCCTACAAGAAATGAAAAAAGGATTTTTGGACAGTACATAAAAAACACCCCAAGCCTATCTTACCTATTAGTGTAGTTGTTCCATACCAGATGCATGAGAATACTACACTGAGTCCCTAAGTGGATACATGCAGGAGTTGAAATATAAATGAAAACTCCTAATCCATTAGGATTATATTTATTTTTTTACTTTTTTTTCAGAAACACAAGGTTCAATCATATTACATTTTTCATTCTTCTCATCCCCCTTATAAAGCTTAGGCCAGACTAGTAGTTCTGTCTCTGGATGCACATGTAAAAAGAGAAAGATGTTGAATTTATCACAGTAGTTGTCAGGCTTCAGTTCTGAGATTATAGAACTGAAAAAACGTTGTGCTAGTTTAGGTTATTTCATCTGAAAATCTGTATTTCTATGGCTTTACTCAGTTTTGATTTCCCATTAGCATGGAAGGCACCTCCAAATCTCTAATAATGAATCCAAGAAAAGGGAAAAGCATGAATGTGGCATACTTTATAAGAGATGTACAAAATATATGAACTTTTTTTCCCTTAGCCACTATCTCATATGGTAAGTTCAGCGAAATTTAATTAGGGCTGCCGACATGGTAATTTGAATTGTTACCCATGATGCTTTCTGCTCTTTATAAAGCATTTCCTTTTGAAATGGTCATGACTTATATAAGCATATATAATTTTTTTCCCTGTGGCTAGCACTTGGTTGAAATATTAGATTCACTGTGAAATTCCTGAAATTACTATTTCACTCTTATCTAGTTGAATATAGAAGCACTTTCAGGACCCTTTTTAAAGCATGTCATTGACTGTATTAGTTTTGATAATATCTCAAGAATGCTTATCTATGAATACTTTTAAATTGGCAACTTAAACTAATGCCTCTTTATTCTGTGTTATGTACCTTTGATGTCCAGCTAAATCTCATGGGTGAAAGCAAAGGAGTTAAAGCAGAGACACTTGCAGAAGATAAAGGAGCTGAGACAACACTGATTGTTCAGAACACATGACCTACAGGAGACACTCTGGTCCTCCACATACATTCTCAAAGAAACATGATTTAGAAGGGGATCTCCTAGGAAAGGCAATCGAAAAGTCACATCAAAAAGCTCCTAGGTTTTCCACCAGCTATATGGAGTTTACAGTTTCCTCAGCTCAGATGTTTTGGCTCCAAAATATCAAAGAAATATTGCAAATACAAATGAGTGCTGGTGAAAGTACCTACTCTCTGAATTTGAAAGCTCCATTATCTGGTATGAACATTTGGCAAAACTAGGTTATTTGCAATTTACTGAGTAACTTCAGACAATGTGCTTATTGGTGATATTCCATGCTGCAGATCTTAACTCAGTATATTGGAACCTATCCTGAAATTTTTTCTTTGGCTGATTTTTCAGTTTAAATGAATGCGCAATTCTGCATTTATCTAACATAGTAAAAAGTAAACAAATCAAAATGTATCTTTAATAATAGCATTGACCAAGACTGAAAGTCTGAAAGTCTTGTCTGAAAGTTCAATGCAATAGTTATGTTTGAATCATGGGGAATGTTTGAGCCTTTCAGCTTCATATGAATAGTGAAAATCTGGTATAAGTTTGATCTGAATTGACAGCTTCCTTACAGTTTCATGTCACAGAATCTAAGAATGGCTGAGGTTGGAAGAGACCTCTGGAGGTCATCTGGCCCAACAATCCCTGCTAAAACAAGGCCACCTAGACCAGGTTGCTCAGGATCATGTCCACATGGTTTTTGAATATCTCCAAGCACGGAGACTTTACAACATTTCTGGGAAACCTGTGCCAGTGCTCTGTTACCCTCACGGTAAAAAAAAAATTTCTGATATTCAGAAAAACCTCCAGTGTTCCAGCTAGAGTGCATTACCTCTTTTTCTGCCACTGGACACCATAGAAAAGAGCCTGGCTCCCACTTGCTTGAATCCTCCTTTCAAGTAATAATTGTACACATTGATAAGACCCCAAACCTGAGCCTTCTCTTCTCCAGGCTAAACAGTCACATCTGTCTTAGTCTTTCCTCACGCAAGAGGTGTTCCAATCCCTTCATCAACTTAGTGGCCCTTCACTGGACTCCCTCCATTAGCTCCATGTCTCCCTTGTGTTTGGCAGCCCAGAACAAGACACAGTATTCCAGGCGTGAAACTAGATACAGTGACCAGTGTTTAGGACAAAAGAAGGACCTCAACCTGCTGGTAATGCTTTTCCTAATGAAGCCCAGGATACCATTTATTTTCCTTAACACACTTTGTCCCACTTCTCCTAGCAGTCCAAAAGAAGACCCATTTCTATCTCACAGTTACAACAGTCTGTATGGATTGGCACTCTTTGGACAAATTCTGTCAGAGTGCAAGAACTGAATGGGAATCTCAATGAACACCATTTTGATAATAAATACAAAGAAGCAGAAAAATGGTTTTTTTGTCTATAGATTCAGATTCAGGTAATACCAAGCTACCAAGGACCTGGATGGTTAGACAGGTAGGTTATAAACACCTCTTCTTGAAAATAACGTTAAAGAGAATTTGAGAAAAACTCTGTTAGAGAGGTAAAATTAAAATCACTTAATTTGAACTCTCAAAGCATATCTTTAACAGAAACAGGGCTTTAATAACCATTCAATTTGGGCCCTAGAACTGCTTATTCTTTTCAGTGATTTTACTCCTGTTGTGTGGAATGAGCAGCCTGGCTTCTCTGTTCTAAGAATGTCGACCTGCCATTTCCATACAGAGAGGCTAATTCTGAACCACATCACCTCTTGAGAAGAACTGAGCACAGCAGGGAGACAATTGCTTTGAAATAATTGATTTACAAATGGGGAAAGTGGACAGGAAGAATCGATTTGTGCAACCCTTCTCCCTTCCTGTACCTGACTGGTCTGCTTCATAGACTTGCGAAAGGAAAGCTGAACTGCATTTGTCTAGCACACGTCAGAACGGTGGCAGATGCAACGTGAGCCACCTGTCAGATACGCTGTGATATCTGTATGTTGCATCCACAGGAGTTTAATGTGTCCTAGACTTATGTGTCACTGTGCATGAATAGTAGCACTGGGCTTTCTGGCCATGTGGAAATCTAAACTTCTCTGCATAGATACCTGACACTGAGTCACTGTCTAAATCCATAGGACTAAAAATGGTAGTACTGGAAAATGTGCAGTAAGAATGAAGAATATACCATTGTTACTTCTTCTCTAGAAGCTCTTTTTATTAGTAGTTTTGCTCTAGTTTTTCCAATGCATTTCACTGAGTCAGAACTGAAATATGCTGAGTATAGAGCTGTGATATTTTATATCTGTCATTGGAAGTCTGCAAAATTTTCAGATTATTCTAAATTTTGAAATATGATACCTAACCGTTTTGTCACTGGCTAAAGCCAGGAGCTTGGTCAGTGTTTTCCTCATGTCAAAGGTGCAGATGTTCTAGAATTAGCTGCCTTTTCACTTTGAGGGCCCTTTAGAGATTTGTTCATCACTAGATCTAATAAGCAGCATTGGGGTTAATTACATCTGTGGAATCACTCCAGGGCTAAAATTAATGATTGGTCTGTAGCTGTAACTTAAAATTGTCTTGGAAGATGATATTTGCAAAGTATTTATGAGAAGCAGCAATATGTAACATTAGCTTTCCTTTCTGCAGAAGAAATACAAAAGGGAGGAAAAAGTAAATTCTATTAGTACGCTCGTTAGTTGCTAAAAAATCCAAGCTGTTCCTTTTAAGTGTTTTGCCTTTCACAAAGGTATGCAAGCAAAGGGATAGATGGGGAGTTTAAATGTTATGCCTTCATTCCAAAGCAAGCCCTTTCACACAGGAAGAGCATGGATTCCCATCAGGAGATTCTGAACAAAACAACTGGAATGAAATTTTTTTGGCAAGTAGTTTACATAAGGTCTGTCTTTCTGAAGGTAATGAAATCAAGAATATGAAGGGATGTTAAATTTAGCTGAATAACGAAAGTGACTAACAGAGAATCTAAAAATAAGTTTTAACATTTTTTCTTAACAATCTCCAGACTCCTAATCATGTCTGGAAACAAAATAATATAAACATGATACAAAAAACTTGATTTTCATCATTCTCAGAATAATTTGACAACATTTCATTCTTAAAGTTGATTTTCCTAATTTAGTTTTTTGCTTGAAAACGCAACAAGTCTGTCTGCACAAGGTTGCTGTATTGGCTGTTGGCATGAAAGGAAAGCTTCCTTTCTTTTTGTTTTGAAACATTCCCTAGGAAACAGAATGGTTTGGGTTTGGTTTCTTTCTTCCTCTTCAGTGATTTTGCTGTTCCAGAATTTTTGGTTTGGGTTTAGTGTTTGTGCCTAATAAGCAGATTTTAACAGGAAGCTTAATTAGATGAACTCTTAAGTTTTTTCTCACACATTATTTTTCATAATTCTGTAACATTGAATTTGAATCCTGATCTATAAAACATAAAGATAAAACAACTGCATAGGTAAAAACAATGTGATAATGGCAGCAAAGATAATTAAAGTTACTATATTCAAAGTCCTACTTAGCAAAACAAAAAACTGTCTACTCCAAAACTGTCAAACCAAAAAATACAAAAAACTCCTTGCAAGTATAGCCCATATTTCTCTCACACACATATCTCCTTCTTCCCCAGTATGTAGCAAAACTCAATCCACCTGCTTTTGACAGTAACCTTTAAGGTGATGATTCTTTGGAGGAATTAACTTTGAAAAAATAATTTCATTCTTCACATATCTTGGCTTCAAGCATTTGTCATCATTTACTGAAGTAGTTGAAATCTTACTGGAGGATGGGGACCATAGGAGGCTGATAAATGCCAAATTTGCTCTGAGTCTGTGCTTATACCATCATATACAGAACTGTATATCTTTAGTCTCCATAGCTATATTCAACATTTACCCATTAATATAGGAACAACTCAATTAGTGGCTCTGTAGGGACCAGAGCATAACCCTACTTTCCACAATTTAATAGCTACCATACATCATCAAGATCTAATTCCCAGGCTGAGTAGGCTGTAAATGGCAGTAGCCCACAGATCTATTTTTTTAAAACTTGAAATCCTTGTGATTTAATACACTTCCCCAAGCCCACTTGAATTGTGCATCCTTCAATTTTGCCTATAATTCTCACCTGGCATCCTGCAGATTAAGGCTGCTGACTGTTTTGTGGTTACATTATTTGATTTCTTGAAACATCACTAACATGAAAGGGAATTATTTGCCAGCTAGAATTTGTTTGTATTATCAGAGGTTCATTATCTCAGAAAAGTTATAGTTTGAGACTTAGAGTACTCTGTGTTTTGTGCTTCCATTGGTCTTCAACAGTATTACTTGTTCAATTGCCTTAGGCTTATTTCAGAGAAGGCTGCTGGCAACCCACTGATGCTCAAGATAAAGTAATGTTCTTATTTACTCCCTTTTATCTGGAATCTAGAATTCACTCCTTTTTCTTTTTTTTCTTTCTTTCCGTATTTCATGAGACAATATAGAATATGCATCACCATGAAATGGAATAACAGGAAATTCTATACTTCAGTCATAAGAACAGACCAGCAACTGCAGTCCTCATTAAGGCTTGATGTAAAACATAATGATCAGTTTGTATACAGCTAAATGATACGGAAACGTGAAAGACTTACCTCGTACTTTCTCTATGAGGACTATTCAATATATCATGGACAGCATTGGCCTGAGCAGGCAAGAGAAACAACAGTTAAGCTCTAAACATTTGTTTGAACTTTTTGCTCACTTTGAAATTGATTATTTAAACAGCAGTGTTGTAAAGAGATAAAATTTGTTGATGGAGTTATGAAGACATTAGTAGGCTGCCCCGTCCCGCTGTAAAAGGGGAGGATTCTTTTTGATAGATTTCTCGGACGAAAATAAAGCGCAAACGGGGCAATATTATATCTGAGAACTTTTTACTGATAAAGAGAGATAAGTGTTCCTACCGAAGGGGGATAGGAAAGAGAGCAAAGAGGAGAAAAGAGAGACAGAGACAGAAACAGAACACCGGGACAGATCGTTACCGCTGTGCCCCGGGCGCCGTCGGTGTCAGCTCGGCAGACGGAGCGTGTGTGCCGCAAGCTGGGATGAGTCTGCGTGCCTCCCGGGGCGGGCGGGCGCGATTTCCAAACAGCAGCCGGCCGCGTGTCCCTCCCGTCGGGAAGGACCGGCTGCCGTGCCCACGGGAGCGCTCCCGGAGCAGCTGCGGCTCTCCGGGTCGGGCGCGGCTGCTGCGGCCGCTCCGCCGGGGAGCAGCGCGGCACGAGGTGGTCGCGGCGACGAGCTGCCTCGGGGAAGCAGCGCAGCGGGGCAGGACAGGACAGTGCGGACAGGGAACACAGCTAGGGAAGAAGCAGGACCGCAGGGAGAAAAAGCCGGGGGCAAGCTGACCCTCCGGGCAAGCCCCCACTCCCCCCAAGAAACCCAAGTAAAATGGCCCTGGCTGTGTCGTAGTTAAGCGCTTTTATGTGCTAAGGCTCCTCCCATAGCCTGATTTCCCGGGCATTTTTCCCCAGGCATCGGGGCACCTGCCCCATCAGCAAGGGGGGGTTGTTCGCAGCCTGATCGCGGAAGCTTTCTCTGCCCTGATCGGCTGCCAGGCGAAGCCTCCCCGGGACAGGGCTCCCAGCACGTGTGCAGCCCCTATAGCAATCCTTCGCCTCGTGCATAGCATATGTTAAGGCATAAATAAAAATCAGATTGCTCCCTCTCATAGGCAAGCGCAAATGCATTGCATATGTCTCTATCAGACTCTAAAATCTCATTTTGTCAAAAGACTTTTAAAATGGGAGGCAAAGCTCACTAAGGAAACAGGATAGATTGCCAACAGACTTTAAATCTTGATTTTGAATGTCACAGTCTTCAAGATATCCCAGGTCCACAGCTCCTCAATGTTTCCATTAATGACTGGAATGAGGTCTTAGTGCACATTTATTAAATTTCCAGAGGACATGAAGCTGTAAATGTTTGAAAGTACATTAGAATGTGATTTGGAATTCAAATCAACCTTGCAAAATTATCTGAAAAAACACGAATGAGTTTAAGAACTGCAGTTCTATTTTTACTAGATATGCTTTATTTCACAGTGTAAGATGGAAACAAATGGCAAGGAAGAAATTACTCAGAAGAGTTTTCTGAAGACTGTATTTATCAAGCAGCAAACATGGGTCAATGAGCTCACACTTAGGCAATAAAAATAGAAAAGAAAGAAAACCAGCCTACTCAGATTGTACACAGCAATATTGCACATGGAACACATTAAATACTCCTGCTGTTCTATTGCTTTTGTCATTCAACACTGTTAAAGAGCTTAGCTAAAATACTAAGTCAGTTTGAGTCTATGGATTTAAAAAAAAAAAAAGAAAAATATAGCACCAACTGGATCTTTTCCTTCTCATTACAAAAGGAATCATTCACAAAAGACATAGGATGAAAGAGTGATCAAACTGAATAAGAAAAAAAGACTGAAGTAAGATATGGCAGAAATGTTGAAAAGGTAAAAGGTGCTGTAAAAGTAAACATAATTTTTCTTGTTCACTATGGATAGAGTAAGAAATGCCAGGGAAGAAGCTTAAGATCTCCATTATTTGAGGCTTTTGATAAAAATAACTGCCTAGAATAGCTTAAACATTAACTATGAGATGGTATTTCCAAAGTCCAGGACTGAGAATTCATTGGCCTTGGAAATGGATACAGATTCTGGTTTCTCCACCAAATGCCTTTGGGCAGACAAAAATAATATCAAAAATATGTCAGTTATATCTATCAGGGTTTTTTTCCTGTATGGTTTTTGCCTTTTGTTTTTAATTTCTGCTTCTGCCCTGGAAATTTTGGCTTCGAGTAGAGTCACAAGTGCTAATAGACACCAAGAAGAGTAGATTTCTCTATACTTGCAGGTGACTTTGTTATAATATCCAACCAGACAATAATGGGAGGTAGATGTTGATATGCCCTAGGTAAAATTTAACTGCTCGGGTTCAATTTCTGAAGTTTATTCATCAATTTTTGAAGTTTACTCATCTTCAGTGATTATGGAAATAACGCTTTATTTTATTTCTCTTTTATTCTGACTGTGCTTAATATTCCTTATGCAGTCCTTAAGCACATTAGAAGGAGAATGGGAATTGTTGTATAAATAAAATTAGATTTAATATTAGTTGTAACAAGCCTTTTTTTTCACCACGGGTGGTTTTTTTTGTATATTATAAGCAGGGAAACAAAAGTGGGAAAATGTTACGATGCTACTCAGCAGCATGATTTAGAGTCTTGGCTCCAGTTCTTTAGCTCAGTATACTATTTGGAACCTGCTTTCAGTACAAAATTTTCTATTCTTTACTGGCAGAAGTGCCCGTATGTCCACTTACCTCATATTCAGACTGAATTCTGCTTTAACATTCATTGCTCTGAGTTTTCCACCTGGTTTGATTACTTACATAAGTGTCTCACTCAAAGGGTCACAAAATTAGTCCCGATGATAGGCACAAAGTTGCAAATTCTGTAACACTGAGTTTGCTACATATTGATGTTTCATGGGACATAATATTTTTCTCCTTTGTGTTACTTAAATTTGAAGCGTAATATATTCTCTGAAAAATAATTTTCAGCCACTTTAAAGTCCATTTAAAATCCATTTTAATCACTTTCAGGTCCATTTTAATGTAAAAAATAATTATTTTCATTGTTTTTGAACACTTTAAAAATAAATAAATAAATAAATATTGCCAAGAAACATAAGTGGCAAATTACCTTTATTCTCTGCTGTCATCCAAGATTTTAGTGGGCAGAAATCCTTCTCTACATTCACAGCTTTATCCACAGTTTTCATTCTTAGTGTCCTCTAATTATGTCTAAGGCTTCTCTACAGAAAACATCTTTGACTTGGTACATTGCTATTAAATGTGCCTTGAATATCTAATGCTTGGAAATTGTGTTTTTTAAATACTTACTAATAAATATATATTATCAACACTGCTGCCAAATGTGTTCCAAGGTGTGCCCTAAAGGTGTTGCTATGAATGATGTGAGTTATCACAGTACACCTGAAGCAGGGTATGCAAATTGAGGATTGAAAAATCATGGAGCAAGTGCATGCATACCTGCAAGGCAACAGAAAACCCTGGAAATGCAAAGTATAGGAAGCCAAGCATGAAATCCTAGCCCCAGTGAAGAAAATTGCATACCACAATTAATTTCAGTGAGGACCAGGCTTTTACTCTAAACACAGATGGAAAAAAGAATGCTTCCCAGCTCCACAAAGCCATTTGCGTAGGTGATGCCATTTGTGCGCAGTGACAACTAATTTTTCCTTATTAAAACTAATGATCCTTAATTGCCTCTGGAATGGCAGACCATAATATGGATTGTAGGGTGCAAATCTGATAATGACTGTTTCAGGTTTGTGTCCAGATTTCTCAAGTAATACTTATCTGGACGCTCTAAGTGTAGAAACATTCCAGTTATTAAGATACTATTTTTTTGTAGCTATGCATGTTCAAGTAGCGTATTTAATGCCCAAGGAGTTACTTCTGACTGTGTCTATGCAACAGGATATGAGAGCTCTTCCACTCTTTAGGACCCACATACATGTCTTTGAACTATTTAATTCCCTGACAAAATGACACCCCAGTATGTTCTATGCTCCATCTGCTGCATGATGGAGACCAGGAATATGGGTCAGGAAAGAGCTATCGTACATTCTGGCCAGGTCCTACTTTGGATTTTTGAGACATTTTAAAGCTGAAATATGACTGCTCAGCCCAAAATTACAAAGAATATGACAAAATATTAACTGGGATTCATTTGTGATAGTCATGTTCTTTAAAATTCTTTTCCCAAGACAGATTATCAAGAATTTTTGTCTCAGAGATAACATCAAAAAGTGGTAAAAACTATGAGAAGTAAATTGCATCCAAAACATGAAACTTCATTTTCCCCAAAACTCCTAACATGTTTTGATGCTAGGGATCCTTTTTTCAAAAGAGAAGTTATTGCCTGGTTCAGTTTTCACCATTGCTGTCTTATTTGGCAGCATTCGAGCCTACAATTTATAATAATAGCATCACTATTAATAATTATAATAATAATGATATCAATCCTAAGCTTCCAGCCTATTTAAATAAGCTTGACCAGTGTCTGTGGACAGCCTAGGGAAAGAAAATATGCAACTTATATATCCTTTAGTCAAACCATTTTCATACATGAAATATATATTTATTGTTGAGATTATTTAATCAAAGTGCACAGATGTAATTTTGCTATGAGAAAGATCCACAGAGCACTAAACTATTCAAGTATCTTTGTTCTCAGTTTTGCAATTGCTCTGAATCCAGGTCACTGAAAACAAGCATTCCTTACATTTTAAGACATAATTGCTACCAAATAATTTATGGCTGCAAAATGCTACGCACAGCAGAGAGACTGCAGCTACTTACAGCCCAGTAAATTAAAACTAAACCTTCTGTGTGCTGAGTATGTTGCATAAGATTAATTGGATAATATTAGGCTGCTTCCATTATAAAGATCAAATGCAAGGAGAAAAGACATAAACTTTGTGTATGTATCAATGTAACCTCAACTCAGCAGTTGCTGATTATTTATTGTGCACGTAAACAGATCCTAATCCTGTTGTGGCAGCTGTTCAGGAAGATAGACAGAAAAAAGAAAATTTCTGCTGCGCATAGGTGAGAAGAAGATAAAAAGTAGATCTTATAAAATGATGATTACCTTTGGCTACTTTTGACTTCAGTGACTACTCAGCACCAGACCAGCAAGAACTTGGGCTCAAAAAATTATTCTTCCAATTTCCCCACCCTTTTTTCTATAAAATGTGTTTAGCAGCTTGGAACATGAAGTGATATCAGTTTCTTTAATTAAAACAAAATACAAAAGCATTCCTTTTTTCTCAGGTTCAGATTTTGATTGCAGACTTGCTTTTAAATTGTGCTTTCTATCTACCATACAATGAAAATTGTTGATTGTAAGCAATTTGACAAAATTTATGCTATTGCAAAGAATACTTGTAGATGGTTGAGGTCAATTTGTTTCTTGTTATCAAGAAACAAATTTATAATTTTCTGTCACCATAAATTTGAGCACACTTGGGTGCTCAGAAGTCTGCTTTAAGAAGGAATAAATTCAGTCTTTGAAATTAAAAGACTGACAGGAATTACCAGTTTAACAGCTAAATCTGCTGTCAATTACACTCTTGTACAGAATTGTCCTGAAAGGTAATATTAATATAATTATAACTGAAGGCAGGCTATACAAGACAACCCAAACTTTAAAAGTTCAATTCAAGCCACTCAAAATTTTTTGTTGACTTCAGTAGTGACTGATCTAGTCCTGTGTAAGCAGCAACTACATGAGACCTTGCTGTAAGCCTGCCCCAGTTCAAGCCTGTGGCACATTCATTTCCATCCCACCTTTTGTGCATTGACATTCAGGAAATTAAGTATTTTAAATGTCATAAGTGATCTCATTAGGATAAAGGAGTATTCCCATGGGCAGGATGCTTCCCATAAATACACAATGCCACAATCTTGCAGTATATTATTATTATTATTATTATTATTACTTACTGGATTTTTCCCAGTTTATCTTAAGTTGAAATGTGCCTCTTGATCCTTGATGTCAGGGTTCAACTGAATTGAAAATACTGAGGAATGTGATGTTCCATTAGAGATATGTGGAAAATTAGTAAGTGTAGTATGATTAATAGATGTGAGCCTTTGGTAATTATTATTCCAGAGCAGCAACATTCACAGTGTCTAAAATATGAGCATGCAACATAGATTGGAGGGATACTTTTTTCAGCTAGGAGGACCAGTATTTAAAGAATATGTTTTTAAGAAATAAAATGTATCGCTTTCTGAAAAAATAAAGAGGAAAAAATTATCATTAAAATCTTTCATGAGGTACAAAAATGAAAATGTGTTTTGTTTCTGACAGATGAAAATTTGTCACAATATGACCAATTGAATTCTAAATAAAAATTGAGATATTTCAGCCATTAGCTTTTACTTTACTTGAGGAAGTAGATTTCTTCCATTTTGATGAGAAAGTCAAGGAATTTGCTGTTGACCTAAGTTATGTTTTCATAGACATAATTCATGTAAAATCTGAGAGTTCTTACAGCTGTGGTCAGTCTGTGTTTTAGCATGGTGACTGAATGGTCTTCTATAACAATCACCAATCATACATTGCTAAGCAACCACTCATTTATGAACAGCCCTTTTTAATTAACACATTAACAATCCAGTACATGCTCTGCAAATTCTGTAACTGCTTGGGAAAATTTCCTTCCATTTTCCACATGTTTTACGTGACAGTTATTTTCATCTTGTTCAGAAGTCCTGCATTGCCTCACTGGGAGTGATCTTCAAAGATATCTTAGTATATATAAAGAGGCTAAGCACAGTTGTTATTGAACTAACGTTCATTATTCCTTCCTGTTGGGCTCCAGTACATGGAATTTTTGAGATAGATAGATAGATAGATAGATAGATAGATAGACAGATGCGTATGGCAATAGTTATTAATTATTTGCAGTAAATACAATCCAAAATTTAAAATATTTAATCTTACACAGAAAAAAATAGTTGATTTAAGCACTATATAGAGTGTTCTTTTAAAGGAATTAGTCCAAGCAATGTACAAATGATATTCCTGGAAACACTGCCTTTTTGCTTTCCCTTGCCTGATAATCCAAATTTTAATTTGACGCAATTATATTCTGCTTCCAGAGATAGTTTCATTTTTTGCACTGTAGAGATGCAAATTATGAGAAAAATTATGTTTTGTCAATAAAATATGCCCCATTTAATGCTGAAAACCAACTGCTACTCAAGTTTTTTACTACCACATCCCTACTCTCACCTCTTCCTGAGGATGTATTCTTGAATCATCTTATTGAGAGCAATGTGTGTTCAAGCTTTTGTTCAATGAAATGTCAGGAGCATGTACCCAGAGTCCAGGGGAAGAATCAGGCTGATCTGAGTTTAGATTACCATGAACTGAGTCCTAAAGTATCTTGAAGGATAGGGTATACATGTTGACACGAAGGCCACCTCTGGAAAAGACATGAATTCTCTTAACTCACAGTAATTATTAGAACAATAATAATGGTCAAAGATCATGGAAAAAAGCAAGCAACAGCTTAGGTACAAAGGAAGTTCAGTCCTTAACTTTCCCAATTTCTACCAAAATGTCTTTATTTCCTACCAGCAGCCGTTGCATCCCCACCCCAAACCTTATCTTTTACTTCTTTCCTGTATTTTTTCTGTTTATTTCTTTTGTCTTTGAAAGTCTTGGTGCTATCTGGGAAATGGAAACACCTCTTAAAGACTGTTTGTCTGCAGAAATCCACATGCAATTCCACATGTGCTAGAAAAGTAACTACATAAAGGATTAGAAGACGATGAAAACCACTTTGATTATTTTCCAAAGTCAACCTAGTCTAGTGCATTTTCAGTGCTTCCAGAAACAGATGGATTGATGTTGCTGACATCTCATCTACATTCACTTAGAACTTGAAGCAGGCAAAAACTGTAGCATTATGAAATTAAACAAACATGAATTAAACCTGAATCCACTTCAAAATAATCACTGTTCTTAGCTCTAATGGGTATGGGTTTTCTTTGAATCCTATTATACCAGAGAATGTGAAAAGAAGTGAAGTCTCCATTCTGATTGCTTTACTCTGTCATGTCCATTCAACATTTCATTAATTTCAATTACTGCCTTTCTAAATAGTTTATGATGTTCTGGCCATGTTCCTTTGCTTAATCATCAGGTTGCCAATATAACACTGGTTTCTTTTTCCTATGACATAATGAAGAAAATAAGCTATTCAGTTAATCTACCTTGAATTTACAAACTCTTCAGAGCCTTTCATTTCGACTTAGCTGTGTCTAGCAAACATAACAATGGTTTGGGCCACCTTCAGGAGCAAAAGTTAAGAGTGTATGGGAAGCTTGCTGTAATGTTGTGTCTCAGTGTCCAGTGTGATCAGGCTGTTGCTATGGACATAGATGAATCTAAATGCATCAGAACTCCAAGGAATTTATTGTGGTACACAGCACATCTATCAACTGAATCACAAGCTTTTAACAGAGTTACTAATCTGTTTCTAACATTTATTTAAGCAAGGCATCTCCATGCCTATAGCAACAGCTGTTCCAAAACTCAGATTCATAACAGTAAGAGAAAATACCTAATTGTACTGAATGGCAAAGGAGTTTTCATATTGTTGTTAAAAACACATACACAAAAAACTCTCATCTCACAGAACTTTAGGAAGCTGCTTTCAATTAATTTTGATCAGCTCTAAGCCTTGCTTTTGTATTTCTGGTTTTCTGTAGGGTATGAACTGTAAATAAATAGAAAGTCAATGGAAACATTAAAGAGTGAAATTAACTTCCTTTGGCAAAACCCAGTTAGTGTTCCCTAATAGAGGTGGAAGCCTAAATGGTAGATGAAAAGTGTGCATTCCTATGGAAATATTGAAGTAGTTTTACCATTTATTTGAGGCAAAAAATAGATTAATGGAAGTGGATGGATATCTTTAAATATCTTTAAATGTAGTAGAATAAAATATTTAAGAGCCAGACTTACTCAGAAGTTTGTTTTCTCTGACTGAGGAGACTTGTTCTAATTCTAACAAAGCATATCTTTAGGGATTTTAATCGCTGCTGGTGTTTTTTTGGTGTGTTCTGTTCAGAAAAAGAAAAAGGCAGTATTTCAGGGAAATCCACCTCAAGCATTTGTGTCCTTCTGTATTCTTACAGACTCCACAGAGGTGCAGGAGGTTGGCAAAGCATTGAGCAGGGTTGGAGAACAACCACTCTTGAGGTCTGGGAGTTCCCACCGTCTGGGAATCTCAAGAAGAGTACAGTTCAGCCATGTCGAAACCATGGTAACGGGAAATTTGGTCAAATTTCCCACTTCCCCTCATTCACCTATACCTGAATGTGAAGGCTGCTGGGGGGGAAAAAAATGCATTATGAAAAGTCTTAAATAGTGGAGAAATACCTGGCAGATCAGCATCTGGTTGATATGACCTCCAAAGCAGTCCAAATAACACATTTTCTTTCACCTCTTTTTACAATAGCAGAAATTTAAAAAGTGGACTGGGCCCTTACATTTCAGATATGTCCCACACACTTCCGGTGTCTGATAAAGTCTATTGCTGTTTATGAAATAATCTCTAATACGTTAAGTCTGCATAGAAATGCAGGAAATTGTAAAATAATTGAACAACCTGTTAAAAATTACTAAAAGTAGAAAGAGTGCAACAACATAAAATTGAAGTATGTAAGCCTGTTAAAAGTAATCAGTGTCTGATTGCATAGGTTTAATAACAGCTATTGTAAAATAAAATTGAGGAAGATAGTAATATCTAAACCTGTTCTTGATACCAAACAAAAACATTGCTCATATAGTATCCGTTATTGCCAAAAAGAGATAGATAGATAGATTAATTTCTAACAACAGGGCTGGAGAACAAGTGAAAAAAAGTATTTCTGACCTTCTACATAATGACATAAAATTTAGTATGCATCATTTCCACCCATAGGAATATGGTGGTAGTCAGCTTTAAGGGTTTATGAGATTACACTGAAGTGGTTAAAAAACCTGTCAGAATAAGAATACATCCTGATGTCTGAACTGAATGGAAATACAACTCAAATTTCTCTCAGGTAATCTGTTTGGGATTATCCTATAGGACTCTGGACATCTGTAATGTGGACATCTACCTCTTAGTTCCTTTCCAGGATTGTGTTATATTCAATGGGAGTAACAGTCAATTTAAGGGTATATTTTTCCTTAAGGAAGGTTAAAATAGGCCAAATTGTCAACCTTAAAAAAACCCCATATTTCTCTATAAAATTAACCAAAGCAGCTAAAACTATATTTAAACATCTAGATTGAAATATAAAAAGTGTATTCACTCTTCTGAAAAAACGATGACTTTTTAACCTGACAAAAAATTTAAAAAAACTCTACTGTTCAAACTTTTAAAAGACTGTGAAACACTTTTTGCTGACAACTGCAGAACACTTAGTTTTCAGTCACTGTCAGCAGTTACACTCTCAAATTCACTCCTGAACTTGGATTCTGTTTTAATATATGGTTAGCTGTTTCCCAACTGTAAACTCATGAGTTTTCTCAAATTCTGAATTCTGTTTGGTTATTAAAGTGCTAATGAAAGTGCTTCTTCAAATCTGTTTACTGTTCCAGCCATAAAACAGGTGGTTCTTCTCAGTGCAAATTAATTTTTGGAGGCATGAAGGAGGATGGAAGGGTAAGTCATGTCAGTGAAATAAGTGGGTTTGGTGATGTTTAGAGATTTCTGAATTTTTGATTCATTTTGCTAGCTGAAATAAGAGTTAAAGCAGCAAAAGGATTGTTCAAAATTCAAAATTAGAATGTAGCTCCTAAAAAACTCTCTTATGGGAAAAGGTGGAATGAACCCACTAAATTGCTACGATCTCTCATCTGTCTTGGTCAGAGATGTCTGACCACTCATCAGAAGAGGAACAACTCCCATACAAAGTTCAGCTCTACCATTTTAAGCCAGCAAAGTCTCCTTTTCTGTCAATGACAATAATAAGCTAGAAAGCTAAGGCCAGAATCTAGAATTCTGACAATGCAGCTGAAAGAACAAACTTCACACAAGAGTCTTCCACCACAGAGGATGGACGCTGCTGTGAAAATGCGAATCTATGAAAAGTGTATCCTGACTTTTCTTGGTCTTTGTTTTGGGCAAAGATTAAGGCATTGCAGTTCTTTAAAGGACCAAACAAAAAATATTACCAAACAAATGGACATGCTAGAAATCAAACTGGATGGAGAATTTGGTAGGAATTCTTTTAAAAGATCTGCACAATATGTGTAATCGGAAGTTAAACTGAAACTTTTTTCAATTATGAAACTAGATTTTGAATACCCACAGATACAAAAAACTTCAGAATCTGTCAGTATAAAGGAAAGTAATCATTACAAATAATACATAAAAAATCTTTTAATTAATTATTTTGACATTCAAGGAAGATGATATGATCAAGGGTAACGTGTGCAGCAGGTTGACAAAAGGAAATTGATAAAAGGAGTTATTAAGGCAGAGTATCATAAAAGAAAAATGTCTTTAAAGGTGTTATATTGATGACTTCAAAAGTGCACCACAGCAAGCTGTTACAAGTTTTTTCCAGATTAGATTTCCAATTATGTGAGTCAAGACAACTTAGCTTTACTCCAAATATGCTAGAATCAAATTGAGCTATTAATATATGTATAATATATTCTACGTAACCCAGATATCTATCTAGCCATCAGATTCTTTTCAACATCAAAACTGTACCATTATGTTTTTTGAAGTAATCTTCTCTAAAAACAATTATTTTATATTCTCTTTTAAAAAATATTATATTGTGAAGCAAATACCAAGCAACATAAGCTTATTTTTCATTTCGTCTTGCTTACATGCAAGTTCATGGTCATTCTATGTTCCAGGTACAGAGTGTATTAAAAAAATCAGTGTATAATTGATTATAAATTCATGCAAGTATGAGATTTTTATTTCCATAACTTTCTTTTCTTCTGCTTGCATTTTCATCAAATATGGAAGGAAAAAGGTATTTTTATCTGCCAAAATACTGCTAACAGAAGGTACTTTATACAAAATCTTGTAAAGGCCCAAGATTATTTGTAATAATGAATAACATATTTTGCTTCCAGAATTTATTCTGACCCTTTCCCAATGGATTTGTATTAGGGCACAGCATCAATCATCATCCACTACATTTGGATGACAAGATGTAGATAGAGCTAGAGAAAGTGAACAAGATAACTGCTAAGTACACAATTAGAGAGGCTTCATACAAAATGTGTTAAACAACAAATTACCTTTTTTTTTGTAGTGAAAAATGGAATTAGATGGTGCCATTTCAAATGGAAAGTGAACATACACTGAAAGTACCGCATGTCATTATCTTAATGTGCACATTTTCAGAAAGATGATCTGTGCATACATATGTACCTATGCACAGTAGTATATTCATGTCAGTAGATATTAAATTCTCCACCAACTTTAACCTCTTTTAATAGTTGCAGTAATTTCTAGCTGGAGACCCTATATTTAATAACAGGCTTCTCAAAACTTTCTTGTCTTGACATAGGTATGTTTGAGTACAGGTTTGGCCACTGGCTTTAAAAGGATGAATGGTCTCCAGAGTCCCCCCCAAACTTACTCAATATTTAATACCGGTTAGGGTTGCTTCTGACTGTATTTCTGTATTTTAATTCCTCTCTTATTTCTGTCCCTTCAGCAACAAACTGGCCTTGTGGCTGTGGTGGAAAACCAGACCTGAACAACAACAAGAGGCCTGAACATTTCCAAAGAACACAGTCTTGGAAGAAAGAACTACGCATACAAAATGCCAAGTTTATTTCTTGTCAGTCATAAAAAATTATTCTACATGAGTCATTTCAATTTGTCAAAGCATCTCTCAAAGTCCCTGCTACTTCCACTGGCATCATGAATTCATGTTGGCTACACAGCAATGTCAAATCAGCTCTCCACTGCAGATGGTCCAGCAGCACATCACAGGGAAGATGGATGCACACCTTCACTGCTGGAAGAGCAGCTGGATCCTACTCTGCATATTTACATAAATTTCAGAATCTGAAGACAGGCAACCAAAACTAGAGATTTGTACCCACTACTCTATTTAATCTTTGCATTATTAATTTTTTCAAAGTTCATGTCATCTATCTCCTATCAAAAATCTCCTCACTCTGGAAGAGATATTGCAGGGTTCATGTGCCTCGTCCTTATTGTTAGTTCACCAATCAATAGTCATAAATCATAGTTCAACAGGCAGCATTCCTGCACAGCTGTAAGAGGACCACTCATTTATTCAGGGGTGTATAGATGGGAAGAATACTGACTAGGTTATCACAGTCAGAAAAATGGCTTTTATAGCTGCACTGCAAAGCTCTCCTCTGAGCTGACAGCAACTATTTACTGTCAACTCAGAAGTGAAAGAAATAGTCAAGATTAGCACGTGACAGGAAAGGGTCTGTACATTTGGTTTGGAAGGCTCTGTTCTGGGTTTAATGTATCAAAGGATGCCAACATGACACATAATAGAAAAATGAAAATTCTGGATGACAGGAAGCATGATACAGCACTGTAATGTAAGTACATATCAAAGCTTCAAAACCTGTGTTAATCATTTTGATCTCTTAACATATATATACTGAGGAAAGATACCCTTTTCATGTCACCCCACAGGATGGCTTACATATCTTATATGAATTTAATATGTACACTGTATTTTCTCTAAATACATATTTTTAAAACAAAATCAGATTATATCCTGCATATTTCACGCTCTAGGTAACATTGGAAAATATAATTTCTCTAAATTAATAGGAAGAAATAGACAAACAGCCACCTTATACTAAAAAACCAACTCTCAGACTCTACCTGTACTGCAAAATCTTGATACATCAGTGCTATACATGACAATATGATATATACCAAAATATATATAAAAACATTTTACTTTACAATTCAAAACCAATTTTTTTTTACTTTTCCTTGAGATGAATCTGAAATCACGTATTTTTGAATTTTATTTTGCAGATTTTTTTCTTTTTTATTTTGCACATTCTAATATCTGAGAAAATTCTTAAACCAGATTTTTCATTCTGCATACAGCTTCATTGAGCAGGTCTAATAATTTTATTCAGGCTTTATGCTAACATGGGTAACTCACTACTAATAAATCCATTGTATTACTCCTCATTCTGTCGAAAAACTCACTGCAAATAGGTTGCTGTTGGTTGAACTGGAATTTTTATAGAGACATGAATCATCATATAATTTCTGTCAGTAATTATTGGTACATTGATTGTTCACATGCAATCCACAGCAAGCATCTAATAGCCAAATTTTGACTGAAAACAGCAGTGTTTTGAACCAGAGTTTTGACTGATATATTTGTTTCTATAGTGTAATCCTGGAATTAAAATTGATTTTAGCTTTCAGGTTTCAGGCTCAGAAAATTCTAGTCACATGCAATGTTATTTTTTCACTTTCTTTAAATTTTTCTAGTAACAAATTAATATTTTTGCATTTGTAGAAATTCCTACTGGTAAGTTTATTCACTGAAATGCCCCTTAGTATACTAAAAATCAAATATTATGATAAAGATTACTAATCATACTAAAATTATGAGAATGCATCTAAAAGAAAATCTATTTAACAATACAAATATACTTGAAAGACTTGGATTATTACTCAGCTGTAGCTGTGATGTATCCAGGACATTCAGATTTAGAAAAGCCAGACACATCAAGCCATGCTTTCTTGGTAATAGTAATAGTTGCATCTTTCACCTCCTTTCAAGCATCAGGGTCAGGCTTCTTTAATGTAGTAACCAAGAGTTTTTATTCTCGGGTGAAATTGTCAACCTGTCAGTTGTACTTTATACAGCTGCAATAGCAACTCAGCATGAAGTTTATTAAGTCTGTTTTCTGTCACTTTGCGAAGCTGTAGATTTATACCTGTCTTTGTATTCAGGCCCATTTAAAAATGAAATACCATTATAAAAAAAAACAGAAAAACCACTCACTTTATTTCTGAAATATGCAATTAATCTATCAACTGACTTGTGGCAAGCATAGAAAAATTCAAAAGCCATTCAACAGTTAAAAGTTAAATAAATGTTTATTTATTTATAATATATGTCTGTCCTTACTGCTCATAACCCTGAGTGGACTTGCTTTCAAAAAATATTTCATGCTTAACATGCTAGGAGGGTGAGGAGAAATGTTTTCCTGATTTATATTCTTTACTACCAGCTTAATTAAAATGGTGATTTTCTTTTCATATAATTATTCCAACAAAAAGGGAGATTAGTTGATGCATATGGTTCCTCGTGGGCAGTGAGGTGTTGGTCTAAAATACATTTCTGTACTTCAGTATAAACTAATTCATTTGCTAATAAAATGTGAAAACAAAACAAAGGGAAATAATAGAGGAAATGCAAAAAGAGGTAATCTAATCAATGAATAGATTGTATATTTTCTTCTCAGATAGACTAAAATAACCCATGACATATTCTGTATAATTTTTTTAAGGTAGGACAACATCTTCTGACATCTGTGATAAATTTTAAGATGAAAATTTTATTTACTAAATAGTCACAGAATCACAGAATGGTAAAGCTGGAAGGGACCGCTGGAGGTCATGTAGTCCAACCTCCATGCTCAAGCAGGGTTCCCCAGAGCACATTACTCAGGATTGTGTCCAGAGGGCTTTTGAATATCTCCACAACCTCTCTGGGCAACCTGCTCCAAGATGTGGTCACCTGCACAGTAAAGAAGTACTTCCTCATGATGTTCAGGGGGAACATACTGCGTTTCACTTTCTGCCCATTACCTCTCATTCTATTGCCACCACTGAAAAGAGCCTGGCTGCATCTTCTTCAAATACTTGTAGACATTGATGAGGTCCCCTCTCATTCATGTTTTCTGAGTCTGAATAGGCTCAGCTCCCTCTCTTTCCTAGTAAGAGAGATGCTCCAGTCTCTTAATCATCTTTGTAGCCCTCCACAGGACCCACTCTGGGAGCTCCAAGTCTCTCTTGTAATAAGTCCAGAACTGGACACAGCACTCCAGCTGTGGCCTCGCCAGGGCTGAGCAGAGGGACAGGATCACCTCCCTTGACCTGCTGGCAATGCTCTTCCTGATGCAGCCCAGGATACCATTGGCCTTCCTGGCTACAAGGAAGGGCGCACTGCTGGCTCATGGACAGCTTGCTGTCCACCAGGACCCCCAGACCCTTGTCTGCAGAGCTGCTTTCCAGTAGATCAGATCCCAGCCTGTGCTGGTGCATGGGGTTATTCTTCCCCAGGTGCAGGACCTGCATTTGCCTTTGCTGGATTTCAGGCAGTTCTTCTCTGGCCATCTCTCCATCCTGTTGAGGTCCTTCTGAAGGGCTGTATAGTACCCTGGGGTATCAGCTCTGTGTCATCAGCAAATTTACTGAGGAGGCATCTGCCTCTTAATCCAAGTAATTGATGAATAATTTAAAGTATTAACCCTTGGGGTCACTGTTACTTGCAGACCTCCAACTACACCCCGTGCTACTGATCACACCCTTCTGAGCTCTGCCATTCAGCCAGGTCTCAGTCCACCTCATGTGCATCTCCTGCTTATGCTTTGGACTTGGCTGGAGTTCATTGTTCATCCATGCAGGTCTACTGTCTCTTTTGCTCAACTTCTTTCCTGTCAGGATTCACTGTTCTTGAGCCTGGAGAAAGGGATCCTTGAGTATTAACCAGCTCACTTGGACACCTCTTCCCTCTCGAGCATGTTCCCATGGGATTCTTTCAAGAAGGTCCGTGCAGAAGCCAAACATAGTTCTCCTGAAGTCCAAGGTTACAGTCTTAATCACTGTCCTGGTCTCTCCCTACATGATTCTGAAATCCAGGAGCTGTGTTCACTGTAGGCAAAGCTCTCCCATCCTTCACATCTCCAACCAGACCTTTCTTGTTGGACCTTCTTATAAGGTCCAACAGCTCACCTTTTTTCATTGAGTCCTCCATCAGCTGCATCAGAAAATGAACATCAATGCTCAATCAGTATTAATCATAACCAAAACCAAGTTCAATCACAATACAAAAAAATGAGTACAGAATCTAGATTAATTTCTTAAAATTTTAAAACCCGTACTCAAATAAAAATGTCAAACTCCACTATGCTTACTTTCAAAACATTC